>NC_142684.1:125746363-126049393 GCF_056320005.1 Nelumbo lutea
CATCCTAGATATGCGACCTCCTAGAACAATAAAATAGGTACAAAGGCTAACAGGTTGGATAGCTACCCTAGACCAGTTTATGTCTAAATTTCTTGGGTAGTGCCTTCCACATGTTTGATGAGCACAAGAGGTACCTTAGTTTTCCACCTTCGTTAACTAGGCTGAAACCCAAGGATGAGCTCAAACTCTACCTCTTTGCGAGTGACAAGGTAGTCAGCTTGGTCCTAATCCAAGAGGTAAACATGTGCAATGACCTATCTACTACATGAGTAAAGTCTTGCACAGAGACTAGGTATCCAAACATTGAGAAGCTGGCCTTCTCGCTGGTGCTAGTAGCCCATAAGTTGTGTCTTTACTCTCAAACCCACACCGTTGTAGTCTTAACTGATCAACCCCTTAGGCAAGTCCTCTAGAAACCTGAGGTCTCAGGTAGGCTGACAAAATGGCCAATCGAGCTCAGTGAGTACGATGTCCGATTTGAGCCACGCTCAACGATCAAGGCATAGGTCCTGGCTGACTTCGTCACTGAGTGTATGTTGTGAATGTTAGAAAAATCCCCAATAGTTCACTTCATGGCCGAATATATGGAGTCGCCACCCATTAGAATGCATAACTAGGAGTTATGGGCCTCCCGAATGTAAATTTCACAAAACTTTTAGGATTACGACTCCATATCAATCGACCAAGACAAGGCTAAGGCTAATTTAGGTGAATTGAGAGAGTGAGAGAGGGAAGGGGTTAGGCACCCCTCTCTCTGGTCAGTGTGAACACCATAATTCTCTGTTTATTTTAAATTCAGATTGAGAGTCTAGGTTATCCACCAGTTGGGAAGGACATGGAATTTCCTCTTCTCCCCTCTAGACTAACCCCTTTTGGACGTAGGGGCCTGAGCAAAAGGATGAACTCTCATCCCTTTTTTATTAGAACCCCCACCATCGTATTTAGTTAGCAAGGCTAAAGGGTAAAAGAAAGAGAAATTACAATAAGCTTTCAACTGTTAGAGGACCTGATGGTTCTCGAGTTCAACTTTGAATGAATGATAGAAAGCAAGACTAAAGCAGATAGTAATAATAATAATAATAATAATAATAATAATAATAATAATAATAATAATTAAAAGGAAGAAACAAACTCTAAACAAAAAAAAGGAAGAAAGACAAAAGAACTAAACAATGACTACAGGGACCAACATATAATGAAGTAAATGGACAACATGAAAGAAAAATCATTCAAAACAATAGTTCAGGTTTGAATAAAAACCTAGGGTGATGAGGTAATCGGTTTTTACTTCTTGTGGATTGTGAATCAGATCGATAATGTTGCAATAAAGCTCTAGGGTTGAATTATCTGCCAAAAATGACCTTTGGATAGAGATGTTTCGATTGAATTTCAAACCAACAAGTGATGGGATCTTCGAGTTGTAACCCATTCTCCTTCAAATTATTCTCATCCCATCTCCCTGTTTTGTTTTTCATCAAAACCTCCCTCCTTCTTTTCCTCTCATAGAACTCTCTGTCTCTCTCTCTTTCTCTCAAGACCTTCTTTAACGAGACAACTCTTCTCTCTCTGAGCACTATTCTCTTCTAACTCCTCTCATTCGACTAGAGTTCTCTCGTTTTCTTTCTCAGATGCCCTACCTTTTCTCTTTCAAATGCCCCGCCCAATCTCCCTCTCTCCCTTCAAAAGCCTAAGACGACTAGAGCCTCATGCTCATCCGACCTTTTCTCTAATTCTCGACCCCCTTCTTTCTCCTCTGACCTTCCCTTCTTGGGAAGGGAGGCTCCTATTTATAAACAGAGGGAGGAGAAGGTTCTACCAACTCTCAAGATGAAAGAGGGTTTTCAGCAAGTTAGGGTTTAAAGGAATTTTGGGGTCTAAAAGGTAATTTCATAATTTTTTGGGATAATTTGGTAATTTGGTAACTTTGAGAGAATTTTGGTGATTTGGGGTTTGAAGGGGCTGGTTTATAGAGGTATTTGGGTAATTTGAGGAATGAAGGGCATTTTGGTAATTTTAGGTCTAAAGGGTATTTTGGTAATTTTGGAAGGAGGGGTATTTTGGGAACTTGGGTGAGGGGATTTTGGTAACTTTTGGAAGAAGGGGTAATTTGGAAATTGGTACATGGGGTAATTTGGGTAATCTGGTCAAGGGTATTTCGGTAATTGGTCCAACTATCCAAGGGGGTATTTTGGGAATTTGGTTAGGGGTATTTTGGTAATTTGTCCAAGGAGGTATTTTGGGAATTTGGTGTGAGGGGGGTATATCACACAGTTATCGCACGTAATAACTGTGTGATATACGTCTTAGCTAATGCGCTTTTTATCTAAATACTTTTGTTCCATTAGACAGAAATTTTTTATTATGTTATTATCTTTGTCAAAATAATTAAAAATAAAAAACAATAAAAAAGGAAAATATAAATGAGTCCCAACTCTCAATACATTTCGGTTTTCCTTTCTCATTGTTTTTATTTTTAATTATTTTGACAAAGATAATAAAATAATAGATAATTTTTGTCTAATAGAGAAAAAACGTTTAGATAAAAAGCGCATTAATTGGGCCATGTGTCACAAAGCTATTACGTGCTCACTCATTGTACTTACCTAACGTGCTTACTACATCCAGACCCTCATTTTACACATTTACCCGGTATGAACTCCATCTTATCTGATTTTAATCCGATAACTTGATTTTTTTTGAGTCATTTATCAGTATTGTCTACAGTCTTTCCTCTCCTTGAGCTCAGGTCCATATTGCAATGTCCTAGTAGGACCAAGCCCAGCCCATGTACAAATGTTTGCTGGGCGTACTGATCCATATGATTCATATAAGCTAATATCTCTTAAATAAAGACCTCAAAGCAATGTTTAGAATGGAAGCCACCTATAGGCTTCAAAAAAATTGATTTAGAGAGGGAAAAATGGTTTCAACTTTGGACATATTAAAATTACCCAAGTCACAGTTTGGAAAGAGTGCAAATGTACAGTATAAAATACATATAACATAATACGAAATACAAGACTCTACATATTTATATTTGTACTCTTTCCAAACTGAGCCCAAGTGTTTTTGGAAAACGAGTTACAGTCTTACAGAAAGCCATTTTCTTAGAACTTGAATTAGTACTCGATTTTTAGTTTTATTTGTTTACAAAAAAGAAAAGAAGGATTTGTTTATCCATTGGCAAGCAAGCAAATACGATAAATAGCCATTTAAATGGCCATAAAAGAAGGAATTTGGTTTTCCTTACTATAAATGTGACAGAAGCCAGCATTGCTTGGCCAAGCAGGCAAAATACTCCCTTACATGCTTAGTGGTGTAGAAACTAGGGTGTTCATGGTTCGGTTCAACTGGTGGTATTGGTTTTTGGAAAATCAGTAATCGAAATCAAATCGAAGCCGATCAGTTAATTGATCAATAGGTTCAGTTAACTACCAGTTTGGTTCATTGGTTTTTTTTTTTATTTTCATAATATTATATATAATAAATATAAATAAATAAATAAATAAATAAATAAATATATATATATATATATATATAGAGAGAGAGAGAGAGAGAGAGAGAGATTGTTTTTGTTAACTGTCAGTTTTTATATTGGTTAATCGAAACCAAATCGATACCTTCAATTTTTCCAAAGTACCAAATTGATCAATTCAATTAAACAGAATTTTTTATTCGTTTTTTCTTGCTCACCCCAAGTAGCAAGCATTTAAATATCAATATGATACATCTAGTACGAGGTGTATCGTATTGATATCGGATTAGGGCGATATAGGATACGTTACGAATAGAAATGTATCTTGTGAATTGTATGTATCATACCGATATGAGCACGCATCGGCTCGTACCACATTGTATCGGGCAATACGCAACATATTCTATTAAAAATGCAAATGCTGTTAATACCTTGATTTGAACCCAAAACACTACGAGCGTGGTGCCAAAAGCCTTAAATACTCCATCAGACCACTTGGCCATGCCATGCGTTGTGATATTTAACGAAATAACACAATTTTTATTAATGTCTATCCAAATAAATAATCAATATTTATCTTTAACAACATCAATTAAAATTAATATAAATAATATTTAAAATTAATATTTTATAAATAAATGGAATAAATAATCTATCAATTCTATATTTACATCAAAATGAGTACCAAAAAATATATATTTACATCAAAAGATGATTTTAATCTCAAGAAATTTATACAAATAAAATATTAATAATATAATGATTACCTTACTACTTAAAATTTATAAATTTGTACATGATATATATCTTACAAACTTTATACATTTATATAATTATTAATTAATATTTTAATTTACATTAAATGATAACATATTTATTATTTACAAAAAATAAAAATTTGTTTGCAAAATATTCAAGAATATAATATTAAATTGAATTTATCAAATCCACTAATTTACATTTATATGAAAAATTAATTTCTAATTTCAAAAAATGTACAAATAAAAATTTTAATAATGAAATAATTATTTTAATAATTAAAAATTATGAATTTGCATATGATATATATCTTAAAAACTTTAACCAATTTTATATATTTTAAGTTAAAATTATATAGTTTTATAAAATATTAAATGATAATTTAATTTATATTTGAGAATTTAATATTTGGTTAACTTATTTTTCTTAATGTTAAAATGTAAAAATAATAAAATATAAAATAATTGACATAATAATTAGGATAAATATGATAAATTCATCTTAGATTCTTAATTAATGCATTGTATGATTTCTATGCATTCTGCTATTAATTATAATATATTTTCATGTACACTATTAAATATATATTTCTTATATATTTATATATTATTTATGACTATTTGACCATTAATTTATTATTATTAATGTATTTATAAAATTTATATATATTTTCCTAGTATAATCAAGTTTTTCATATTTTTCATACATATCCATTAGTTTTCAGAAAATATCAATATTTGAATCCAAATTAAAATTATTAGATACAATACTCGATACCGATTTATCTAATAAAAACTAGAAAGACGTTATGAGAATTATACCGAGAATAGCGTACTATCAACTATCAATAATGGGAGGACAATAATAGAATGAAAGAAGTAATACCCACGTTGGTTGTTATCAAAAATTTAACAACCTCAGCAATTGATCCTATATTAACTTGTCATAAACTCATAATTGTTGGTCAATATTGTTACACGTCAAAGACAAGCATTTGGAACTTGGCAGTAATGTCCAGGCCGGACTCGGACGCCGGGGCCTTTCGAGGGGGTAGTACTCTACTACTCTCCGTATTGGGGTGGCACGGCTAAGGACTCTTCTTCCATGTGAGCACTCTGCCCGGGTTGCTTTGAAGTTCGAAGTTTGAATGGGTCAGGGTGGTCAAACTTTGGGAATCTAACCCTCCCTGCCTGTAACTGCATACAAGCTAAGATGATTCACAGTTCACTTTCCTTTGAAAAATCATGTCATACCACTGAGTGAGTGTGAGTTGTACTGTTGACTGTTGTAGTGTGCGTGTGTGGTCTGTGGGGCTTCCATCGGCCAGCCCAGCCCAATCCATCATGTAGTCCCATCCCTTTAATTTGCTATATGTTAAACCCTAACTAACCACTTCTATTATAGAGAGTTTGAGGGAAAAATGGTTGGATCGATATGGAGGCTTTTCTGTGTTGGGACTACTTGGGAGGGAGAAGCTTCAGAATCATAATCATAATACAAGTCAGGTCCCTAATCCTTGGATGCTACAAGCCTTCGTCTTCGATTTCTTATGAAAATATACAAACAAGAAAAGGAATTGATCAAGTTTGGAAGATAGAAAAAGGATCGAGGTTGTTGGGGGCCTGGGGGGAAATGAATTTCCAAAGGTTGGTTGGGGAGAGTCTGACATTTCCCATGTGGGTTAGGCAGGGGACATGCTTTCCCCCATCTTTATTCTTCCCAAGAGAAGTTCTTCAGTTGTTCTTGTTGTTACTATTGCAAGACCTTTTTCAGGTTTCCATCTCTCTTTTGGAAAATGGATGGATTCCAAAAGTTACGAACATATAAAGTAATGGTGGATGCCACAGCATTAACATTGAACCAGTGGCTCTCCACCCAAATCGCCTTATAAGGAAGGGGCCACGAGTTCACCATCACCTCCCCCAGTCCCAGATCACACTCTCCAATATTCATCCATGATCCATGCCAGCCCTCACAGCAGTAATATTAATAAATGATAATAATAGTGGGAACTGCCCAACTGCTCTATTACGAACATAATTTTAATTTTTTTGTTATCGCCTTATAATATCATAATACAATATAATATAGTGACACAATGAACGAGTCAAGGTGAAACACATTGTTACGGTCAAAGATGTTGACCATCTTAATTTGCTGGCATCTGATCAATAGCTTTAGACTTCCGGTCAAAGCACTTAGCCCAAGCTAAATATCATTATTATTGCATTAAATAGTAAATAATAATAAGGTTTGGGCTGCACTTGTAATGGACTAAAACTAGTAACTTTGATGGAGAGGAAAACAGTTGGCTGTGGTGGCATTGTATGGTATGGCTTTCACAGATCAGAGAGTTGACACACATATGAGGCAGAGACGCTCCTTCGTCCTCATTTCAATTATGTTCACGTGTGGGTGTGATGCTAATGCTACTCCGCCAGTCCCCTCCACCATCAATACCTTCTTATCTTCTTTCCTTTATTTTTTATTTTTTTCTTTTCAACTTTTGTAATTGTGATGTTAGAGAGCTTCCTAGGCTCCTCCTCTCTTTGATCAGACATTAGAGCAGTGGGCCACCCTTATGATCAAACGTTACGTTAGTGCTCGACAGTCTTGCTTGCATTTTACACTAACTACTACTTTACTTGTTCACAATGCTTAACTTATCAATAGTCACCGCATAAATGCCGCTCGATTAATGATCAAACGGTTGTGTGGCGCCGGGTTTGGTGTTTGGTGTTTGCACAGAGAGAAGCTTTATATATACATAAAATTGCACTATGAAGTGGGATTGGTCATTGGTTGGTTAAAGTAGGACCATGAGAGAACAAGTTTTAGGGCTTGTATCATGGATGTGGGGTATGAAAATGGGGCCCAGTGGAGTAGGTTCTTCCCCTCTCTCAAACATTTGTTGGACTAGGACTAGGAGGGCCTTTGTGCCTTGATTAGGTCGGGTCGTATACAGACATCAGCTTTAAGAAAAACGCACCTGCTGTGAATAAAACTCAGCATCACATAGCTGGTTCCCATGATCATACTGTTACTGATACTAACTGCGCAAGCTAGAAACTTACTAATCAATCCTGCAATTAATTAGTAATTACCAGACAGCATCTTGATCCGGAGCATTCTTCCTTAAATTACAAAATGTGGTCAACTCGAACATCAACACTATTGAATTTCGGCCCAGTAGGCCCGGACCTAACTCGCTTGCTTATAACTCGATCGTTCGGTCTCTCATGCTTATGTTTTCTTAATAATATTATTTTTTCGTAGGAAATAATAATAATAATTGATGTAGGCGCGATTGGCTCGTCCAACCACAACCCTACACATGTCCAAAGGCGTGCTCTAAGTTGGGACCAATTAGGGTGCGTGCCCCCAAGTTCGGCAAGCTTCGCAGAACCAATGGCACGGGGTCACCTGGCGGCTTCGGATAGCCGCGCTCCTCGAGTACAGATTCCACCTCGACCGTCTAGGCTCTGTAGCCCCCAGGCAACCTGAAGTATAAATAAGAGGTGACTCTCTCTAGGTAAATGATCGAATAATTGAGCTCTCACTAGCACTTGAGATCTCTTACTCTCATGTGACATCGTCTAGGTGCTCACAGCTCGGACCTCATCGACTTTGTATCTCAATACTAACTTGACTATTGGAGTCTCTGCCTCGGGTATTTACTCGAGGCCTCTGACATTCTTCTCCTTGCAGAATCGATCTCCTAGTCCTCGGCTACCTCAGACTTTGGACCTCAAATTCTACTCATCGGCCACTTCAGTCCTCAGACTTTGGACACCTCGACCCCACTCAGGCTTGGGAGTGAATTGACAATGTTCTCCTGTGTCATTCCGAGCATCAACAATTGGCACAGTTTGTGAAACGTTGCTAAAACTTCCCTCAACTTACCTTAAAACCAAGAGAACATTCCTAAGCTCTAATCAACATGGTACAAAACACCAGGAACACCCAGAACCTAGTAATTCCAAGCGGTCCTCAACTAACTAGACCACCTCGCCCGGCGGGTCAAGGATGTGTATCCCCAAGTAGACCTGTTCATGGGCCGAGTAGC
This sequence comes from Nelumbo lutea, assembly GCF_056320005.1. Lineage (NCBI taxonomy): Eukaryota > Viridiplantae > Streptophyta > Magnoliopsida > Proteales > Nelumbonaceae > Nelumbo > Nelumbo lutea. The sequence continues at coordinate 125,754,664 of NC_142684.1, forward strand.
CCGATGGCCCGGCCAGGCCCGCACCCCGTCGGGCTTGGTCATGTAATTAGGCCTACGGGCCTGACCTCGGGCCTAATACAGTAAGCCCGACTGTGTTACGGGCCAAGCTCGGGATTTGTCAAAAAAGCCCGGCCCGAGCCCAACTCGACTCAGCATTATATATTTTATAAAATACAAAATATGTATTTTATATATTATATAAAATATATAAATAATATAATATTTATGAAATATATATATATTTATAATTTAATATATACAATTTTTTTTTAATTTTTTCTTTATAATTTCTCTCACACACTCTCTCTCTCTCTCTCTTTAGCTGCTTCAATAGTAGTAACAACATGGGATAAATTTCAGGTTCGGGCCCAAGCCCAGGCTTCAGGCTTTTTATGAGGGTCGGGCTCGAGCCCAAGTTGTAGGCCTGATGGTCGGGTCGGGCTCGTGCCTTAGAAAAATCTATTAATACAGAGTGAAAGCCCGACCCGGCTCGACCCATGAACATGTCTACCCCCAAGCAAGAGGTTGCCCTCAAGGCGGCCACCCTGTCGGGGCATCGGGCCACCAGGGCCAGCGCGAGTCCATAGACCCGTTAGCCCTCGTCTCCGCTAACTCCCATCGAGCTGAGCCCTCAGAATCTGGTAGTAGCCGACATACCTAAAGGGATGGGAGGTCCACCATATGGATGGCAAACCCTACAAGAGGGTTGGGCGAAATTTCAAAATTAAGGGAGGGATATACCTGATACAGAATCCACGCAAGAATGCTCCTCCCAACGTATGTGTTCACGCCCAAAGGGAGTACCAAATCCTCCCTCCACTAAAAATGACACAATTTAGGGTAAAGCAGGATCAATATGTAGTTCTTCACCAAGAGCTAGTGATTCTTCAGCAAAAATCAAATAAGACAGTGACCACAGCTTCTAGATTGTTTCTTCTCGCAAGAAACAATATCAAGATCGAATCTTGATCAAATCCAAGAACTAGAGATCGAACAGGATGGGGCGGTAAGAGCAAAAGGCAAGAGTAATCTAACTGTGTTGTCTTCTCTCTGTATTCAGCGAATAAGGATAATCACTTATCTTATCTGCTGATCCAAATCCCATATCCGCCCCTATTTAATTAATCTAATTAATGCAGTTCGAAATGAGCTTTTAGGCTCACTTCCTCTTTAATGTTAGCTAGCTTGGCTCTCTTTGTATGGCATGGGACCCTATCATTGATCTACACATTAGCCACATGGATTTAGCCTAGCCTCTGTTACAAGGCTTGGCCGAATTCATTGCTGAATACAGTGAACCCCTGAGTCCATCACTATGGGCTCTTAATGGGCCCAACATTTACACTAAATGGTCCTTGGGTCCAACCATCTTATGAAGGCCCAAGGACTGTGGGCAGATGTAAGATTAGCCCAACAGGTATAATCCTCAATGGTCTTACACTTAACCTCTCAGCCCATAATGATCAAACACTGCCCGACAAGAGATGACCTCTCCCTCGGCTGCAAGGTGCAGTGCTGCACTCTCTACTCACATGGATCCCAGGAATTAAAACCTTTTGCAAACATTTTGAAAATATAATATATATATGTATATCTCTATATAAATATATTTTACAAAAATACATATCATTGGTTGAAATCAATTGTCGGCAGTTTAGGTTTCCATCAGAGAGAGTGCATCCCCGATCATTCACTTTGTCCGACAAAGGGGTCGATCCTTTCATTATGATCACCCACTCAAATGAATTCTCAAATTGTCCTAACATACCCAGGTTTTGACCCTCTCTAAGTATCTCACTGATTGGCATATCAAAGACAGCTCAATCCGACACCTAGTGCAGTATCATAATTGAGTCTAGGGGTCAAGTGTAACATTCCAGTTTTGCCCATCTATCTTCAAGGTCTAGGGCAATACTGGAAGGTTTCAAGAAAACCCACACCACATGTACCTCATGTCTCACCCTGGCAGCTGAGACAAGCTACCCCAACCAACTTGGTGGCACATTAGTGTCAGCATTGGCAAGATAAATCTCCCCAGATCTATCCAACGACTGTGAAGATTCTAAACTAACACGAGTCTCATATGTGTCCAGTTTAAGGGTGTTACACATAAACACACCATAATAATATGAATCAATTATGTACTTTATTCATTTACAATAAATGTCAAAAGATACATCAATCTGATTGGAGCTAAGGGCATAACTGTCTAATAGTACCAACCAGCCACCAAGGAATGCGAGACTCCCTAGCCAGAGAGGGGAAGGATCAACATACTCCGCGACTACTACCAGAACTCCGAACAACACCACTACCGCCGAAGAGAGAATTCTTGGGATGAAGGTGGGCAGTCCGGCCACCATAGCCCCCACTCAAGGGCTAAGGGCCGACGTCGTGCCTCTCCCTCATAGGTCCCAAACCTCCATGACCTTCTGAATAACCGTCGGGCCAGAAGGAACAAACACGACCCTGCATTTTAGTACTCGGGAGTTTGGGCTGGTCCCCATCGAGTCCGCGGAGACCAATATGGGGCCTAGGCCCCCCGACCCACGAATCACGGGCTTGCAAGCCCATCTCAAAGTCGTTAAGGATGAGATCTGCCAAGTCAGGGAGAGCCGAGCTGAAGCCTTGACAACCATCTGAAAAGTTCAAGGCACTCATGCTCCTCTACGGGTACTCCGATGCCCTGATGTGCCGAACCTTCCAAGCAACTTTCAAGGGGGCAGCTCGATGATGATTCTCTGGCCTCACTCCTCACTCCATTAATTCATGAGAGCAGTTCACCAATCTCTTTCTCGCCCACTTCATCAGTAGCAGGCAGTGCCAGAAGAGCGTCGTCTCCCTGATGTCTGTCAAGAAGAAGCGTGGAAAGAGTCAGCGGTCTTATATCGACCACTTCAAGAAGGAAGAGGTCAAGGTCCGAGACCTCGACCCAATGGTCTCCATGCATGCTGCAATCAACGGTTTCCTCCCTAGCTCGGCCCTAAAGTGCTCAATAGCCAAGACACCATCGAAGTCTAAGGCAAAATTCCTTAAAAAGGCATATAAGTACATCACGACCGAGGAGGCCTTAGCTGGCGATCACCAAGAAAGGGAGGCCAAGCGCCATCAAGGAGGCTCGAAGAAGAAGAGGAAGAACGGGGACCACCATAGCAGTAACAACAACAAGGACCTTAAGAAACCATTAGCCTCGGCTTGGCTTACAGTTAGTAAATGTCACTCAACTCTACCCAAACTCAAATCCTGATGCAGGTTGGCAAGAAGGAGTATGTGAACTGGCCAAAAAAGATGAAGAGAAACCCCAAGAGGGGAAACCTAAAGAAGTATTGCAAGTACCACCACGACATTGACCATGACACCAAGGAATGCAACGAATTGATGTCCCTCATATGCCGCGACCATCTCAAGCAGTACGTCGGGGTGAGGCTGGGGCCTCATCCTTCCATCAATAACAGTAGCAGCAGCATCAATAGGTCATCGGCGTCATCGACGTCATAGTTGGGGGCATGGCCTCGAGTGGAGCCTTGGCCTCGGCCCGCAAGGCCTACGTCAAACAGTTGAACATCCCGTGGCTGACCCCCAAGAAGCAAAAGTAGGAAGAGGCCCTCTCGTTCACAGAGGAGGACTTAAAGGGGGTCACGATCCCCCATGATGACGGGCTCATGATCTCGACCGTCATCACAAATTTTGTGGTAAGGAGGATCTTGGTAGACAACAGCTACTCGGCCGGCATCCTCTTCTATGAAGCTGGTGCCTGAGTGCCTTTAGCCCGCCAACATCCCACTTGTTGGCTTCTCCGGCAATGTGGTCAGGCTGGAAGGAAGAATTACCCTACTAGTCATGGTAGGGACATAGCCTCAACAGGTGACGAGGATGAACAAGTTTTTGGCCATGAAGATTGGCTCCCCCTACAACGCCATCATTGGGAGGCCAACCCTCCACGTGCTCAAGGCAGCCATCTCCTCTTACCACCTCTTCCTCAAGTTCCCCACTGTACATGGCACCGGAGTCGTTCGAGGGGACTAACAAGTAGCCTACCAATGCTGAAGGGCAAGAATAAGGAAGCATTGCCACTCGAGGGTCTCAACCTCAGGGAGGAGCCAGTGAGCCAAGGCCAGCCGACCGAGGACCTTGTCTCGGTTCCCCTGGACGAGACCGAGCCTGATAAAATAGTCCGCGTTGGGTCCAACCATCCCCTAAAGAGCCTATCCGAACTGGTAAGCTTCCTCAGAACCAATGCCGACATCTTTGCTTGGTTTGCCGCTGACATGCCCAGAATTGAACCTTCGGTCATTACTCACAGGCTGAATGTGGACCCCGAGCTCTAGGCTAGTTCAACAAATAAAGAGGAACTTTGCACCAGAGCATTGGAAGGCTATAGGAGAGGAAGTTGACAAGCTACTCAATGTCGGCTTCATTCAAGAGGTACACTACCCTAACTAACTATCAAATGTGGTTAAGGTAAAGAAAGCTAATGGGAAGTGATGGGTCTAAATTGATTTCACAAACCTCAACCAAGCCTACCCAAAGAACAATTTTCCTTTGTTGAGGATATACCACCTCGTCGACGCCACCGCAAGGTACGAGCTACTCAACTTCATGGACGAGGAGAAAACCTTGTTCATCATCGAGCATGACACTTATTGTTACAAGGTCATGCCCTTCGGCCTCAAGAACGCTAGGGCCACCTACCAATGCCTTGTTAACAAAATTTTCAAGAATCAGATGGGGAGGAATGTTGAAGCCTACGTAGATGACATGGTAGTAAAGAGCCTAAAGGCCAAAGCAGACATCTCAGACCCAGCCGAAGCCTTCAACACCTTGTAGAGGTACAACAAGAAAATCAACTCCAGCAAGTGTGCCTTTGACATCACATTGGGCAAGTTCTTGGGCTTCGTCATCACTTAACGAGGCATAGAGGCCAACCCAGAGAAGATCCATGCCATATTAGATATGACACCACTTTGGTCGGTAAAGTCGGCCGACCACTGCCTACCCTTCTTCTAAACCATCAAAAAGCTAAAAGACTTTCAATGGATAGAAAAGTGTCAGCGCACCATCAAAGAACTGAAGTCCTACCTCACCTCACCTCCTCTCCTCACTCGCCCCCAATTAGGAGATATCTTGTACTTATACTTGTTAGTCGGGAACGAGGCCATCAGCTCGATCCTAATCAGAGAAGACAAAGTGCAGAGGCTGATGTCAGCAAGGTCCTTTAAGATGCCAAGACCCAATATCTCGAGGTAGAGAAGCTGGCCTTCGCCTTGGTGGTCTCGGCAGGAAAATCAAGCTGTATTTTCAAGCCCACATGATCACGGTCCTAACAAATCAACCTCTCAAATCCATCCTCACCAAGCCTGAGACCTTGGGACACCTGACAAAGTGGGCCATTAATCTCTCTAAGTTCGACCTCCAGTACCAGCCTTGGCCTACAATCAAAGCCCAGGCCCTGGTAGACTTCGTGGCAAAATGCACCTTTCGCCGACCCTTAGGCCGAGCCCCAAAAGAAGGACCAGAAGAGAGACCTCAGCTGACTGAGGAAGCTCGGCTCACCTGGAAGATTTTTGTTGACGAATCATTCAACTCTAAAGGAAGTGGAGCTGGCCTTATACTCCGAAGTGGAGTATGCGCTGAGGTTTGACTTCTTGACATCCAACAACGAAGCCCTCCTTGTCGGACTACGGATCACCAAGGACCTTGGCTCACAACACATGGAGGTCTTCAACGACTTTCAACTAGTGGTGAACTAAGTGAACAACAAGTACGAGGCTAGAGAGCAGAGCATAGCCAAGTACCTCACTGAAGTGCAAGAACTAGCCTGCCACTTCCAACACTTATCCCTACATCAAGCCCCCTAGTCCAAGAACATGAGAACTGATGCCCTATCCATGCTGGCAAGTACATTGGGCTCGGCCCTCGGCCGCACAGTTCACGTGGAAAAGTTACCTCGACCATCCATCAAGGAAGCCCAAGTCCTTCCAGTGTAGGCCGAGACATCATGGATGGGTCCCATCATCACCTTCCTTACAAAAAAACAGCTACCCAATGACAGAAATAAAGCCAAACAAGTCCGACAGCAGGCCACACACTACACCTTGCTTGAAGGAAAGTTGTACCAAAGGTCATTTACCTTACCTACCTATGATGCCTCCGCCAGGAGAAGGGCGAGTACGTGCTCCGAGAAATCCACAAAGGCATTTGTGGCAGTCACCTCGGAGACAGAACCTTGGCCCAAAAAGCACTTAGGCAAAGGTACTTCTAGCCGATAGTTCAAAAAGACACAGCCGAGCTGGTGCGAAAATGTGATAAGTGCCAAAGACACTCAAACATATCCCATCGGCCAGCCATAACCTTATCGGCCCTCAACAACCCTCGACCCTTCTCAAAGTGGGGCATGGACCTCCTTGGCCTCTTCCCTTAACCAACAAGAAACAAAAAACACCTCGTCATCACCATCAACTACTTCACTAAGTGGTTTGAAGTCGAACCCCTAGCCACCATCACAGCCTGGGTGATCCAAAACTTCAAGCCCCTAGCTACCATCATAGCCTGGGTGATCCAAACTTCTTTTGGAAAAATATCATCTACCGCTTCAGCCTCCCTCACATGTTGGTCACAAACAACAAGAAGCAGTTTGATGACGCGAGGTTCTAAGAATGGTGTGCCTCCCTCAGCATCAAGCAAAAATGCACCACGATAGGCTACTCTCAGGGCCTGGCCAAGGTCACCAACTGAACCATCCTCGAAGAACTGAAGACCAGATTCGATAGAGCCAAAGGCCTATGGGCCAATGAACTGAACATCATCCTGTGGACATATCGGACAACACCTCGGACGGCCATGAGAGAAACCCCATTCAACTTAACATATGACACCAATACCGTCATTCTAGCAGAGATCGGCCAGTTGACACTTCAAACAGAGGCATACAATGAGGCCGAGAACAGTGAAGCACTCAGAATGAACCTGGACCTATTGGAAGACATCCGAGAATAGGCACAAATAAGTGCGGCGGCCTACCAATAGAGAGTGGCCCGCTACTACAATTCAAGGGTGAAAGGAAGACACTACCGAGGAGACCTCATCCTCAGAAAAGTCATGGTGTTGGAGACCGGCGTAGACAACCTCGACCCCAATTGGGAGGGTCCCTACAAAGTCAAGCAAGTCGTCAGCTCCAACACCTTTCAGATTGAACACTTGGATGGAAGACTGGTACCTCAGACATGGAACTCGGATAATCTCTGGATGTACTACAAATGATTGTAATACCTATTGGCTAAACAATGAATAGTAGTACAAAGTTTATTATCGGCTCAATCTTTTGATGTGTAAGTTCCTATTCTAAGTGGCTAGTACCCCTCGATTGCACGGCTGGCTGACGCACCTAACCTTCTCTAAGGCCCCCATGCTCTTATTGCATTGTGGTCGGGACATACGATTCATCTCGAGCCAAACATCCGCCCAACATCCACAGTTGAGGCAAGGACTGATAAGTGCCTCGGCAACAAACTAGGGCCAATACCCTTGACCTATAACAAACAAACACAAATAAACCTAAGTACCTCGCGAGGAAGAAGCAAACCAGGTCGGTCGAGGTGTTACACACCCTACCCCAATCTTTGGCGGCAATCGACCACCTCGGCTCCCCAACACTTAGTGCGATCAAATCAAGAGGAACGCAACCCCGACAGCCTCAGAGGTTCACCTCGGCCTCGCCTAAATCAATACTTAAGGGAATAAAAAGCAAGCCAGGAAAGCTACACCTTGATGACATAGCTCAGCCTTGGCCAATGCCCTTTTACTCCTTAAGGAGCGACTAAGAGCCACTTTAGACTACCTTTTTGCCTACTTGTGACCTCTCGAAGGGGAGAGTCATAGATCCCTCAGTAAAAAAAGGAGAGAAGGAAGAAGCAGCAAACAATGATACACAAAGGCACAAAGTATGCAAAAAAGTTCCATTTGATATTCAATGTTCAAATTTATAGAAAGCTCCAGCCCCAGATGGGGAGGTCGAGCCCATTTACTAAAAGAAACAAAAAGGGAACATCAGGAGACTGGCTACACGTCACCCTCAGCCAAATGAGCAGTAGAGTCCTCAGCAATACCTGCGGGAGCTTCGGTAAGAACCTCAGCAATATCCTTGGGAGGAAGGGAGTCAGGGAGCACCTTCAACTTGTCCACCTGGAAGTCTAGCACCTGCCTCAACAGTGCCTTCTTGGTGTGCTCAATGCCTTCCAAGTAGGATTCAGATGCATAATTAGCCAAGCACTTTTGATGTTTCGGGGTCTGCCTCCAGACAAGGACAATGTTCCAATAGTTGGCCTCAGCTTCCATGGCCTCTATCGCCCGAGCTTCGACATCCACTACCCACCTCTGGGCCTCCCGTGCAACCCCATCAAGGTGAGCATGCTCCTCCTCGAACTTCTTCAGCAATTCCTGGAGTCAAGCGATTCGAGCCTGCTCAGCCTTCAAGTTGTCCTCCAGCGCCTGCTGGAGCTTCTTCTCTTCACCCAGGGTCGAGAGGGTCTCATCTCGGCTGCTCTCCGCGGAAGCCACCCATACCACAAGCTGCTTGCTCTTCATCTCAAGTTGATGCACACAATCAAGGAGGAGACCAACCCGGTCTCCTAGGCCAACATAGTGACGGTAGACTTGCAATAGATACACCATCAACAAAACAAATGATAACCAACAAATAACAAGTTGAAAGTTGAACGAAGCTCACCTCGGCCAGGAAGTCCAACCCCTGGTCCCAAACAATGAGGGGATCGATCTGCATCATCCCTAAGTGATCCCCCTGGGGGATCATTTGGAAGGCCTCTATGGCGTCCATCCTCCCGATGTCCCCTCAACGGGGCCCCTTTTCCTCACCAAGGCACTCTCCAATAGCATTTTCTTTGCGTCCAGTGGCACATCTATAAGAAAAAGCAAGGGATCAGTACCTTGGTGTATAACGAATAGTCAACGTGTGAAAGAGCTGACAACAGGACTTCTCCCACCAAGGGAAGCGGAATTGAGCCCCACAAAAACCAATGGAAGCTCAGCCTGCACCAGGGGCTTCATCATCCTGAAGGTGGGTTATCGTGGCGGCTTCATCATCCTGAAGTAAAGGCTTGGACTTCCTGATGGCTAAATACATCTCCCCCCAACTCGACTTGAATGACCAACCCTTAGGACAGGAGATGAAGAAAAATTTATTCTTCTAGTTATGGACAAACGAGGGATTGTCTAGGGGTTGGCCTCGCCGAGGTTGGAAATAATACATGCCGGCCTCAGAGGAGTGCTTCCTCAGCACAAATATGGCTCAGAACATCTTCAAGGTTAGGACCATGTCTTGATGCTGAACCACCACCGTCATGGCAATGATGGTTCTAAGGGTGTTGGGGGCTAATTGGCTAAGGGTAATTTTGTACCATTTTAGCAGCTAGGAGATCAACGGATGAAGGGGAAACTTGAGGCCAAACTCAAGGAAATGTTGGTAGACATAGATCTCCCCCTCCTCCAGTGTCCACGACTAATCACCAGCATCGGGGACTCAATCGGTTGGACCGAGGGATATGATACCTCTTAGCCAGGGACTTCACCTGGTCATAGTCGAGGATACTATCATACTCCGACCATGACAGGTGCTCTATGTTCACCCGTCCGGTGACATGCTCGGCCACCGTCCTCGGGCTGAGCTTGGCAACCGGTTCCCCCTCTACCACTAAGGGGGACCCCTCGGCCTCCCTAGGTGCCACAGACTTGGAATTTTCACAGGGAGAGTCCTCTCCCCTTTGGCTACACTCAATGTCCCTAGGGGCAACCCTCTTCCTCAACACCTCGACCACTCGATGTGGGGTTGTGATCTCGGCAACCAATGAGCCTGGGCCAGAGTTGACAGGAGTTGGGGTGTAGTAAGAGCTCACTATCAAGGAGTCCAGAAGTTCATAGCACTCTGGGCCAGAATCAAAGTAAGACATGGCGAGGCGTTTACCTAGGACAAGGACGAGAATGAGGAGTTCTAAAGAGAAGAGCTAAAGTCAAAGGCTCTAGGAAGCAAAGGGCTCTTGGAAGTACAGGCACTCGAAAGCAAATGGTGAGAAAATGCGCAACTAAGGCCCCTATTTAAAGGAAAATGGATGGCCCAGATCGCACCAGATCTGATGGCTACTCAATGACCGCCTCTGCAACCTCGTATGCTAACTGACACACGTCACTCACCTCAGAAAGATGAAACAACGCCAAATGAACTAGTCGGTCTCTTCACCGTAACTCGCTGGTCCACCTAACCATGTTCACCCAGGGAGTGCAGACCCGGTTCACCCGCGTTCTGTCTCCCCTATGGCAACAACACCACAACCTGCTGTAGGCATGGCCCCAACTCATCGATTCAGGGACCCGCAACGCATGCAACTTGGACCCGGTACCAGGATCCACCTCCTCCACAGCTCGCGACACCGAGGAACTGAGTTACCACATGAAAATGGCTAAGTACCAGCTCGGGCACCTAAGCGCCTTCTCCTCGACACACTCAGCTGAGGCCGAGGCCCCAACGAACTCGCCATTGCATCGATGTGAAGACAAGGTAGGGGGCAAGACCTCCCCTCACTCACACACAGTGGTACCCTTGAAGCCAAAGTTGAGGCCTCCCAATAGGTTCCTCTACGGCCACCCTCAAAGAACAAGGTCAGCAACACCACCGCAGGCCACGTCACTCTTGGAAATCCAACAGCGCCACCCAACCCCATCAGCACACTCCCTTCAACCGAAGCCAAGGTCTTCACCCCGGGCCTCCACTCTGGCCTCAGGAGTGGGGGCAAATGATGTAGGCATGATTGGCTCAGCCAAACACAACTCTACATGTGTCCAAGGGTGCAATCCAAGTCAGGACCAATAAGGGATTACACACACCCAAGTTTGGTGAGCTTCGTGGAACCAATGGAGCGGGGTCACTTGGCAGCCTCGAATGGCCATGCTCCCCACGTATGGACTCCATCTCAACCGTCTAGGCTCTACAGCCCCCAAGCGGCCTCAAGTATAAATAGGAGGTGACTCCCTCCAGGTAAAGAATTGAATACTTGAGCTCTCTCACTAGCACTTGAGATCTCTTACTTTCATGTGGCCTTGTTTGGGTGCTCACAACTCGAATTTCATCCACTCCGTACCTCAGTATTGACTTGACCATTGGAGTCTCTACCTCAGGTCTTCACCCAAGGCCTCTAACATTCTTCTCTTTGTAGAACCGACCTCCTGGTCCTCAGCTACCTCAGACTTCGGACCTTGGATCTCCATCACCTTGGATTCTACTCCTCGGACACTTCAGTCCTCAGACCTCGGACACTTCGGCCCCACTCGATTTTGGGAGTGAATTAACAATGTTTTCTTCTGCCATTCCGAGCATTATGATTTAAATATTTACTTTAGACCAAATGGGTTGTTGATTTGGTTGAGATTTTGGATCCTAATTGAAGACTAACCAGCATTTTTCCAACTATCACGATTTTGGACTCTACCCCATGTAAGTAGGGATGACAATTTTGTGGGAATTTTTAGATATCCAATTTGTTTCAAACCCTAAAAAGAACAGTTTTATTTAACACCGGTACTTGTTCCCAATACCTAATTGTAAATATGGCTAATAAGATATATATATATAAAGAAATAAAAAATGTGGTATGGTATAATATATAGTATAAATAATTTATAATATATAATATATTAAGAGAATTTCTTTTTATTAAGTCAAGTTCCAATCCTTCAACCTTCATGTTTATTTGTTTACCCATTTACCCTTAAAGCTTAATAGTTAAGAACAAGAGTCCAAGACCTATTGACAATGACTTTTGGGATTTTTTTTGGATTTTTTGTTCTTTGAAATTATAAACTTATTTTTTTCCCATTCTCTTATGTCACTTAGTTTTATTAAAATTTTGACTTATATTAATATTGTTTTGCTTTTTTATATGGAAGGGTTTTATGTAATGTTGGTTCTTGTTGAATGTTGTTTGGTTGGTAATGAACTTTGAAGAACATTTTTTATATACTTAATATTGAATCAAGGAATAAAGTAATAATAAGGCAATAACATAGGCTTAACTATTTCTGAAAACCATAAAGAAAGAGGGATTTGCTTTTCTAATGTTTAGCCAAGTGGCCCCACTTTCTCCTAAATTGTCTTTAATTCCTATTTATCTCCTAAATTATCTCTAACTCCTATTTATCTCCTAAATTATCTCTAACTCCTATTTGTCTCTTAAATCATCTCTAATTTAGTAGACAAATTCTCTCCTAAACTATCTCTAATTCTCATTTATCCTCTCCCCAACTTTTTATCTACATCTATCTAAAGAAAATTTTAATTACAAAATTTTAGAATTATTTAAATATTATAATGAAATTACATATTAACTTTAAAATATTTATTCAAAACACAAAAATTAATTATAATAGATTTAATAATATTCATATTATTCATAATTCTATATTTTTACAAATTATTCATCATAAAATTATGTAATAACAATATAAATTATAATTTTACAAATTATTCAATTTAAATGTTATTAAAATAATAAAATTTAAGATTAAAAATAAAACTATTTAAATATTTCAATAACTAAATATCTTAAATAACAAAACATTAAAAATAGATAAATAATTATATAGAAAATATTTAATAATGTGTAATAACTTTAAAATAAATAATGGAAATATTTAAATATTTTACATATTATTTAATATTTAAATAATGAAACATTTAACATAACCAATTTTAAATAGTTAACATTGCGAAATTATGTAATAAATTTAAAAAATTATTAAATGTGGAAAAATAATTATTATAAATTTCATAATATTCATATTAATAATAATTTAATATTTTACAAAGTTAATAATGAATTATGTAACTGTAGTACTAATTATAATTTTATGGATTATTAAATTCAATAAATAATTAATGTTTTAAAATTTTAAATAACAATATTATTTAAATAACTAAATAATATTGTAGATAACTAATTTCACTTATATTATAAAAAATATCTTTCAAAAAAATTAATATTTATTAGTAATAATTTTACAATAATATGTATATTCATTATATAATTATATATACTAAAATTAATATTTAATGTATTTTCAGCAAATTTTTATTATATTTTTGATAAATATATTTTCAATATTTATTTATAAATATTTTTTTTCTTTGTTATTTAAAAGAAAATTGTCAATAAGTATTGGAGATTAAACAACTGTTATTCAAAATTTGAAATTTAATTTATTGTATTTTTGTTATAAATTTATTTTTAGTTATTATTATTTTTAATTTATTGCTTAATACTAATTAGATATTAAACTATTATTTGAGATTTCACTATTTATTGACTAATTTAATTTTTTTTGTATTTATTGTATATTTTTAATTATTGGTTTTTTATTATATATCTATTATATTTTTGTTGTAAATTTATTTTCAATAATTGTGCATTTTTACTATAAATTTTTTATAATTATTAGAGATTAAATTATTGTTATTTATTAGAGATTAAACTATTAATTTATCTGAAATTAGGAGTGTTTAAGGATTGGTTCAGTTTAGTTGTAGGTTGTTTCACCAAACAAATTGACATGGTCAGGTCAGGAGTTTGCTACCTAAAATCAACTGACCATTAGTGAAAACCCACCAACTCGGGTTGTATTGGTTTGGGTCTATTTTGGTTTGGTTTATTTGTTCAAAAATTTAAACTTAAAAGTTAAATCTAAATTTAATAAATTATAGTGGTATTATTAAAAATTAAATTTATGATATAAAATATTTTAAACTAAGAAATGTGGGAATGTTCCCACTTTTCCATATTAAAAAATTATATTTAAAATATAAAATATATATATATATATATAGTCGGGTCGGTTCAATTTTGGTTAGTTTATAAATGACCAAACCGAAACTGACTTAACTTGGTCAGGTAAAAAAAATTTCTAAACCAAAGCTGATCGAAAATACTAGAAAACCGACTAACTCGGGTCAAATTCAATTGAATTTAAACTATAAAACAATTATATACTCTTATATATTTCTATTATTTTTACTTTTTAACATTAGCAAAAAGGTTAATCAAATATTAAATTCTCAAATATAAAATATATAATTTTTACTCAAAATATATCAAATCTTTTAAATTTTCTGAGATATATATCATATGAAAATTCATAATTTTTAATTACTAAAATAATTATTTCATTATTAAAATTTGAACTTTTATAAGTTTTTTGAAACTAAAAATCATTTTTTTCATATAAATATAAATTAGTGGATTTGATTGATTAATTTAATATTATATTCCTGAATATTTTGTAAACATTTTTTTATTTTTTTGTAAATGATAAATATTAATGATATTTAACATTAATTAAAATATTAACTTATAATTATAAAAATTGTAAGATATATCATGCACAAATTTATAAATTTGAAGTAATAATATAATTATTCTATTATTAATATTTTATTTATATATATTTCATGGGATTAAAATCATCTTTTGCTGTAAATTTAGATTTGATAGAGTATTTATTCTATTTGTTTATAAAATGCTAATTTTAAATATTATTTCTTTTAATTTTTAGCTGAAATGGTTAAATTTGGATGGAAACAAAAGTTAATAAAAATTATTTTATTTCATTAAATGATTAAATAACACAAAGCGAGATGGCTTAGTGACTTAAATTAGTGTTAAGAGTTTTGGTGCTGTCATTAATTGATCCGGTTTCAAATCGAGCTTAGTGGCTTAAAGTATCCTTTATATGACTCTCATCCTTTGTATATATGACTCTTTCATTTTATCATCTATTGCAATTATTCCCATATTTCTTTATATGACTCATTGTGTTTGGCATCAATACATTTCACAAGCATTATATGGTTCGGTTATGCAAAAATACATACAAAAAAATATGGAGATGCATGCTCATCAGTGTTTAAATTGCTTTGACTTCATTTTTATAATATTTTCACTATGACAAATTGACAATTTAAATTGAACAAAAGCTGTCAACTTTTCACATTTATGTACCACATCACTTTGCTGATTCAATAGATGTTTAATTTGATGATTCATGATTCAATAAACCCCTCTTCTTAAGAACCCCAAAGCTACAATTAATCATGGCAAGATGTTTTTCCAAAAATCAGCTTGTTGAATGCCAATGAAGAGCATTTTTTTTTTGTTTTTTCCTCAAGGCTGTGTTTAGTTGCGATGCAAAAACAAATATGTGCTTTGCATAAATACCTTCTTTCCGGTTCAAGAATGCAAAGTGGTTTCACAGTGCAATTCATTTTTTGC
Source organism: Nelumbo lutea (assembly GCF_056320005.1). Classification (NCBI taxonomy): domain Eukaryota; kingdom Viridiplantae; phylum Streptophyta; class Magnoliopsida; order Proteales; family Nelumbonaceae; genus Nelumbo; species Nelumbo lutea. The sequence goes on from NC_142684.1 coordinate 125,769,990, forward strand.
ATTCTTCCTATTTGTTTGAAATTGATGCAAAGCGTGGGCATCATCATTAAATGCCTTAAACTTTTGGTCAAATGCACCAATTATCTAAAGAGTACAAAAATATATCCAAAAAATAGGAACAGTAATGCCCTCTCCTCAGGATACAAAAAATGTCAAAAAACACATTTTTGAACTCTTAATGATTGCTCTTTTGCATATCAAGCAAATGCTCACAAATCGAAACCGAGGTACATAAAAGCTAAGCCACCTTAATTGCTTACGCAAAAGATGAAGATGATGAGGGTAATCAGACAGTGTTTTGAGTTAATCTATAGCGAAAGAATCTCCTAGGCCTTAGCTCTCTGTCTCTCACTCAGAGAGGGTGGGTCCTAAATGTTATGAGTCTCCTCTCCTATCCTACACTCCTACATGCAAGTAGCATATCAGGTACTTGGCTCCTTCTTGCCCGTGTTTCTAAACAATCCTGCTGATCAAATTCAAAAAACTATTAATCCCTCCATAATTAACATCAAAACAAACAAACCTTGTTTGGTTTTTCCCCAGAGCTTTCAACTCATTGGCCAGATTGAATCAAGTATGCTTTAAAAAACTGTGCAAAACTTGATTAACTACTTCTTGCCCGTGTTAACTTAACTACTTAATTTGACTGGTTCCTGTTTTCTTGTTCCCTAATTAATCACTGATATATACGAGTCTAGGCAAAATCAAATATTGAAGTAGTTAACTATTGGAGTTTCAAGAAACTCTCCCAATAGCATTCTATATATTGCCAGTTAGGATGTATTTTCCTGAATCACAACACAACACGTGGCCCGTAACTCCCATCTATACAATATACTAGACTGGTGGAATATCTGGCTTCGAAGTTCAAACTTCAAATCCCATAATAACTTAATTAGTTCCTTATATAATCTCAACAATTAGCAGTAAAAGAAGGGCTGTCCTGTATTCCCGTTCATATATTTACAATACTCCCATCTGATCATCCATACTCATACTCAGATGTTTTACGGACCCACCGTATGCAGGATGTGCTTACGTATTTGGTCTGTGTAAGACTCTGAATAAGGCTTCCCATTTGGGAGGTGAATTGAATGGACAAGTACAGTGATGAAAAAGGAAAAACAATAATAATAATAATTTATACTATTTTAAAAAGCATAAATAACTTCAAGAATATTTCTGGAAAATTGGTTATTAATATTAAATGAGTTGAAAAGAGGTAATCTTAAGATATTTAATTCATTCAATTCCTTTCCATTAAATCCAATATTTAAGGTATTAACTTGCATTTACCTTCATTGAATCATATATTTAAGTCATTTTCGTTTCTTCTCATAATTAAATTCTATTAATTAAATCCATATATAATAAATTAATAATTCCAATAACATAAAAACTTATACTTTTAAAATCTACTTGAAAAAATAGTATTTCATCTAGGTGGTGGTAAGAAATTAAACTATTTTGGGTCAAATGGGCCAATCCATGTTGCTACAATTAAATCATAAAATTCACAATTAGATAAAATGCAAAAAAATAAAAATAAAAAAATTTAAAAAAATTGGGAACATTTTTAACATCATATATTTGACATATTAAACAATAATAAGTATGATAAATAAGAAATGCTTTTATTAATTATGGAAATGGAATGTAAAATTTAAATAAAACCATTTTCCTATTCTATCTCATTAAATCCTATATTTAAGATATATTTTTATCTCATCATTAAATACTACTAATTAAATCTATAATATTATTTTTAATAGTATAAAAAACATTTTGAAAATTAATTTGGAAATAATACCATTTTCTTCCTTCCTAGTGGTGGGTAAGCAATTAAACCATTTAGAGTCAAATGGGTTAATAAATAATGTCATAATTAAATAATAAAAAATTTAATATAAATAAAATATATAGTACAAAAAAATAAAAAAGAATTGGGCATGCCTCTAATATTGTATATTCATTATACTAAACAAAAATAAGTATGAAATATAAGAAGTAGTTTTATTAATGATGAAAATGGAATACCAAATTTAAAATCAACTTAGAAATGAAATGATTCCATAGTCAAATAATAAAATTTTTAAAATAAAAAATACAAAGAATAAAAAAAATAAAAAAGAGAAAATTTGGGCACGTATCTAATGTTATATATTTATATAAAAAAATATATTAGGTACATCTCTAATATTATAAGTTCATTATATTGAACAAGAATTAGAATTATACATAAGAAATAATTTTATCAATGATGGAAATGTAATACAAAATTTAATGTCAACCTAGAAATCAAACTGTTTTCCTTTTTGGGTGGTGGGTTAGTAGTTTGGGTCAAATGGATTAATCAATGATATGATACTTAAATAATAAATCTTAAAAAAATATACATACATATATATATATATATATATATATATATATATATATATATATTTATATATATGAACTATATAATTTAAAACTAATCCGAAAGCGAAGCTATTTTTTTTATCTAGAAGGGGGTTTAATGATCCAACTTTTCAAAGAAACTCATAATGTCATAATTGAATAATAAATGTTTTAAAAAAGATAGAACATAAAAAAATGAAAAAGTACAGAATTTTGTTGAAAACATTTGGGGACATTTCTAATATTATATATTCATCATATTAAATAAAAATATATTTTAAAGTAAAAATTATTTTTATTTATGACATAAATGGAATAATAATAATAATAATAAATAATAATAATAATAATAATAATAATTGTTAATGTAATTTAAAATTTTCATGTGCAATGCGTATGAATAAACATTTATGTTTATTTTTAATCAAATTGTTACTTTTGTTAATTTCCAATTTCTATCAAAACTATGATATATCTAAAATTTAAGTAATTAATATGAAAAAAAATGTTCTTACGTGCAACACACATGCTTAATTACTAATAATAATAATAATAATAATAATAATAATAATAATATATAACATGGACAAGGATCCTTTTATTTGGAATCATAAGGACAACTTACAACAATGAGATGGTATCTAATATCCAAGCATGCAGTGTGCAGATTGTAGACTGGTTTTGTCACTCACAACTCACAAGCTTTGAAACCTAAAGCTTTTCAAACTCTTCTTTTAGTTCGGTCAGTAATACCTGGATTATTAAATAATTGGACTTTTTAAGTATATTCTCTTGTCTAAGACTTACCTCTCTCTCCACCCTACTTAACAGCCTTTTCAACAGTTCACTAGAAATTGATTTGGAAGCCTAAGGTGGTGTTTGGTACAGCTATATTTTATTATTGTTATATTTTGGATTGATCAATACAAATTTGTATGATAAATTATTTTAAGGTTCGACTATAATACCAAAAAGAAAGATATCAAAAAACTTATCACCAATAAACTGGTATCATTAAAAGAGATATCAATTAGGTGGTATTCATCAAAATTCACGAGATGCTTTGATTGGTAAAAACTCTTTTGATATCATAAATTTTCCATTCATATTTAAAACCTTTTGAAAACGTTCTGAGTCGATCAATACAAAATTTAAATAGTAGATCTAATTAGATCTCATGTCTGACATGGATTTGAATTTGAATCTGTTAATAATGTTGGATTCAAATATGATCCAACCGATTTAGTTTCTTAAAATTTTAAAATATATAACAGTTTATATAAAGAAAAACAAAACATACAAGTATTTTCATCATACATATACATGCGCTTTATAAAAAATAAATAATATAAAAATTTGAAAAAATGAATATAGACAAATTTGTATTAATCACCCAAAATGCTACAGTGCTACTCTACATACAACGCTATTGTACGAAACAACCCTTAAATCCATCTTATTCCTTATGTAGTCAGGGACTCGGGGGCAAAGCATTAATTGTTGTGGCACCAACAACAGTAAAGCACTTTCAGATCACAGTATTGAATGTATTTAACAAATTATGAAGCCTTAGAGCTAGATCTAAAACTCCATGAATCAACCAGGAACACGGCTGAATTGGCTCGATAGAAACTCGACCCAGTTGACTCAAAATTCCCCATCCCCACTAATGACTTAATTAATTATTTCTGGAATATACATATTGATCACATTACAAAATAAGTGACGCGTCAAGTTGAGCGGCTAGCCAGTAAATTTGAACAACAAAATCGATTGCTTGGGTTTTTTATGACAACAATCTCCACTCTGAAGTACTACGTACAAATGTACCAAATGAATCTTCGTATTCAAACTGAGGATTAAGGGCAATGGTTAAAATAATGCATCAATGGTTGATGGACATTACTGTTTAATTATCTATAGACAGCTTAAACTTGTGGGAAAATAATGAGATAATCAAGATTATAAGTTTATAACATCTTTAGAGTACTAAAAAATCGTGATAATGGTTGTTAATTTTTATTCCATTGTTTGTATTAATTAACATAAGGAAAAAGCAAATCACGGCCGTTATATACAAGTGTCTAGAATATTGGATTTTCAAACAATAATTAAAAACCTTTTTCTCGAAATTGTACTTTTAACAAAATTATAAGTGCACAATGTAGGTGTGGGGCAACCCCAATTTAAGGTATTTGGGAATGATATGACTTACTATAATATATGTAGTTAAAGATTAAAACAACATTAAGAAATATGATTAAATTAATGGGTCATTAATGTGGGATGCAAATATTGCCAACTTAGTGTTTTTCAAGGGTCCAGTTAGTTTTGGATATTGTGCCCTCTTCTTCCCCCTCATTACTTCATTGCTTAGCCCTGTAAACAAAAATTATTCTAAGATCCACGCCTCTTTCTAAGGCTAGGTTCATTCATTGGTATATAATAAGGTGTGTTTGGTTTAGTAATTCTTTTTTAAGAAGATATTTTGACAGTTAAAATGGGTAAAAGATCTATTAAGACTTTGGAGTCTTGTCTTTAAAGATAAAGACGTTTGGTAAGTGTCCTAATTTATCATGGTCTATGAGACTATTAAATAAAATATTTTAGGAACAGAAAGATGGGAAGCTTATTGATTTTCAACAATTTGGGGTTTCCATGATCTTTTTGGGGTGTGGATCTTTCCAATTTTTTGTCTTTCATTGCCAAATGAAAAAAAAAACACAAAAAAAAAAACAAATTTTGGTCTTCCAAGCTTTGAAAAATCCAAAAGAACTAATGGGGTCATACCCTGGCCTAGTTGGTTTGCCACCATGGATCCAATGTGGCAAGTAGTCCAAACGTTAGCCTGATCATATCATCAATTTGAACTACCACCATAATTAGAGCAACAATTGCAGAGTAGACTGAGAACCCTGCATGATAAGGGGCACGTGGTAGTAGGACTACCCCTTTGCAACTCTCCACGATAGAGAATGTGAAACCAGTGTGAAACAACAAATGGAGGGCACCTTGGTACACGCCACACCACATATTCCAACAAGCAAAGAGCGTTGTTGTGCTCCCCCAAGTATTTAAAGGAACTCTTCTTGGGGTATTGCTCTCTTCTTCCACTCTCAACATTCTAGACCTCTCACTCTCTTGCTCTTCAACTTTGCTCGACTAAGACTAGTTAGTCCTTACAAATTCGGCCTAACTAACCTCTCTACCTTATTGACTTGAGGGTTAAAGTTCTCTTCCCTAGGAAACCACCTCAAGGCTTCTAACTTCGGCTTTTGTAGGTCATTGGACTATCATCAACTCATCTAGCATAACTTGTTCATCACAATCTAGTTCAACTTGGCTAACTCAGAAGGACTCTTATTTGTTGCTCGTCTACCTCAATTCACACATCAGATCAATGTGTAAGATTTCCTCTAGAGATCCATCATTTGTCGCTTTGGCATTCATTGAGTCTTGATCACAAACAATGGAACCCAGTTCATAGATAGGAAGTTTGAGGAGTATTGTACAAAGTTCAACATAGAACATTATCCCACCGCAATACACTACCTGTAGAGCAACAGTTAAACTAGGATCAATCACACCATTTTGCATGGATTGAAGATACACATGGACTGAGCTAAGGGTAAATGGGTTGAGGAGCTACCCAGCGTCCACTGGGCATATTGAACCACCCCAAGAATTGACAATAGAGATACTCCCTTCATCTTCACCTTTAGGGTCGATGTAGTGATCCTAATAAAAGTTGGATCCCCTAATCCCTATGCTTCAAACTGAATTATATGACGAGTCCATCAACAGTGAAGACCTTTGAGCCGAGCTCAACCTCTTGGAAGAAGATCGAGATTGGGTTTAGATTAGAATGGTTCCTTATCATCAAAGGATGGCCAAGTACTACAATGTTAGGGCCCATAGCAATTCAAGATAAGAAATCCCATGCTTTGCAAAACTTAGACCAAACTAGGAAGGACCATATGGGATCAATGAGACACTCAGGCTAAGCTCCTACTAGTTAGAAGATCTCAATAAAAACCCTACTCCTTGAGTTGGAATTCTACTAACCTAAGGATATACTATCAATAAACAGTGCCAAGCTGAACGATGAATGAAGTTTGTGTAATCCCTTTATGAACAATGAAATGAATTTTCATAATATATCCATTTATCATACTTGATGTTATTGAGTACCCACGACACCACACACATTGAGCACTAAGCATATTGACCTAGCCAAACACTAATAACCTAGGCCTACTATATAAAATGCCTAACTTGGGTTGGGCACGACGGGAATGATGCCCCTACTACCCATGGCAAGAGGACAACCAATATGGACTGCCCTGCATGGTGTCCACATAATCTTGTATGGATGAGTATCCGTGACTTTGGCCCCTTTGCCTAGTGCCTTGGGGAGTAAAGCTGGCTGAGGACCATGGCCCACCTGTTGAGGAGTCTTAGATGGGCTCACAAATGATCACACAATCGAGTGCTCTCGCTTAGACTAATCCCACTAATTGAGAGCTTGAAAGTTCTTCAACCATTGAAAATTAGGTAACATTTGAGCCATTAACTGAAGACTCAATCACACTCAAGCGAGTTCATGAGTGAAGACCTCAGTCTCATGAAAGTTGAGGCCACGTCATATCACATAAGCAAAAGTCAAGTAGTCAATAGGATCATAGAGACCAAGCATTATGTGTGTGTAATTAAATAGTCCAATGTGTCGAGGTTTAACATGTTGAAAACAAAAAGAGGGGGGAGAGAAAAAGGATGCTAGTTAAGATCATTGATGCAACAAAAAGATTATCCATTAATGAGCATTGTATTTACATCGCTTCTGATCGGCATACCAAGCTCTATAGCTTAAGCAAAAAATAAAATAAAATAAAATAAAGAAAAAGAGAATCAAAACAACCAAAGAATATCCAAGGAAGAATCCTAGTGGTTCATTGCTCAATTAGAGGATCACCCACATTTGCTTGAGTATCGTACACCTATCTAGCCACATTGGCTCTACTCCCGCCTCGACCATCATAGTTTCCTTGGCCAACACATCACTGCCAAAAGGGCTGAGCTCCTCTACGACTTCAGCTATATCAAGGCAAAGCCACATGACCCTCCCCTTGTACTAGTTAAAGCCGAAATGGTGTAAGTCCGTGCCAAAGTCATCCATGATGGCCTTGAATTCACCTAAGGCCTTGAACTCAACCACCACTTCCTCCTTTGCTCAAGTCACCCTGGTGTCATTATCCTTCGCCTACTTCCTGTGTGAGGCCATCTTTCCCTTCATATCATGCACCTTGATGACTTATCTTCTTGACCTCATCCTTCATACCCTCAAGTGCCTTTTCGGCCTCTAGCTTGTCCTTGAGCCCCGCCTTGGCGGTCTCTATTTGCTCTGCATACTTTCACATGCCCTGCAACCTATTCACCACCTGCATCACTGTGCAAACGTTTTGTAAAACATTTCATCAATACCAATCTAAGATAAAAGAGCTAGCAACAATATGACAAGGTACTTATTACGTGGTCTATGAATCATTGTGCTCTCCAAGGCACCAATCATGTAGCTCGTCATCTCCATCCAAACCTACGTGAGTAGTATGACTTAGGCAATCTACTTGGCCACACCCTCTATCTCCAAAGTGTCACCAAAATGAATGGTACATTGTAGTTGGTATATGTCATCCTCAACCTGTCCTGAGGTTTGTCCCTCTAAACTCCTCGAAGTCATCGACTAGCAACATCGACCCATCAAATGCTACTCCTCAATTTGCACCCTCGACTTCTTTGAGGGTCGTGAGGTCAACTCCTCAGCCTGTTATTGGCATGAGGGCAAGACCACGCCCAAAGTCATAGCCTTCTTCATTGTAACCTCCTAAAAGTGCTTTATCTGCCTCCTCACTTGGCACCCATCTCAGTGCCTACATGACATGAACGAATAGTCAATACTTGGAAAAGCAAGAAAACAAAAGAAGAAAGAAAATGGTCCAAACATACAGGCTTCCATAGTTTAGGGACCAACTAGCTAGGGGGCAACATCAACCTAGCTCAAATTAACATGGTCGAGGAGGTGTACAACTTTATATCCTCCTCGACTATCAATATCAAGGCCACCCTCTCCTCCTTACTTAGCTCCATTTCCTTCAGAGCCTTCACCTTGGTCCTTAGTGTGGTCAACTTAGGCTGTAGAGGCCACCCATCCTTGTGCTTTATAAAGAAAATCCAACCTTCTAGTGATGAACCGAGGAGAAGTTCTCGACAAGAACCTATGTGTTTGGCTAATCCAAGAAATAGTAATATCCCTATTGTGGTTCTTGAGGTGGAGAAGGTAGTGAAGGACAGGGAAAGTGATTGGAATGTCCAGGATGGTTCAAAATCTAAGAATCCCAACTGAATACCTAAAGGAATTTGACGTTAGCTATACGGGCAAGATGTGGTGCACCTCACCATGGACCTAGAGATGCAAATGGATTGGATTGGATTTGAATCCGATTCGAAAACACTGTAGGTACGATCTGGTCCAATTTGAAGATCTGAGCAGATCTCATAAGTACTGATTTGAATTCAAATCTGATCAAGGTGTTGGCTATTTGAAACTGATTTGTTCTTAATTATTATTTTTTAAATAATTTATTAAAAGGAAAATAAAATAACTATTTAAATAAATAAAAACAAAAAATATAAGTATTTTTCAACTATTTTCATGAATATATCTACATGTTTTTTATAAAAAATAAATAATATAAAAATTTTACAAAAATACAATATAAATAACATATTTATAAAAAATAAACAACATATATAGTATATATAAATAAATAAATACATAACATATATATTGGATCTAATAGAGGCGATTCGAATTCAACCCAATTTTTAATCGCATCCAATTATCAGATCCGAAAATCTGAAACGTGGATATTCAAATCTAAAAATATAGGATTGGACTTTAGATTAGATCAAATCAGATCATGATCTGATCCATTTGCACCCCTACATGGACACATGACCTTGGTCCAAAGGAAACCCAAGCCCATTACAAAACTCTCCTCATACATGTAGAGGTTGCCCCCTTGATTTATATAGAGACAACCAACGACTAGATCATGGCCAGCCAATGGTCCAAATCAAGTGTTCTACTCTGCACGCATGTAAGCTTGGTCTGACCACATACAGACCATTGTCATTACTCTGAACTAGGTCTGACCACATAGCGTATGAACCAACCAAGCCCCAATGCCACTACCGAGTTCTACATCTGAGCACAATAGGAGCTCTTCCATTTGATTGCAGCCAAACACCTCCCTCCTTGACTACAGAACTAGGGGGCTGGTGATGGGACCATACCCTCGACTAGTTGGCCTACCACCTTTAATCTAAAGTGGTAGGTAGTCCAAATGTTGGCTTGACCACATCATAAGTATGAACTTCCACCATGAGAGGAGCAATAGCCATAGAGTGGACCGAGAACCCCATATGATAAGGGTATGTGGTAACAAGTCTAGCCCTTCACAACTACCTATGATAGAGAATGTCGAGCTGCCCTAAAACCTCAAACAGAGGGCACCTCGGTGCACTTCACTATCCCAACAAGTAGGGAGCATTGTTGCATTCTCCCCAAGTTTTTAAAGCCACTCCCCTCAAGGTACTACTTTCTTCTTCCACTCTCAACATTCTATCCCTCTCACTCTCTTGCTTTTTCAACTTTGCTCGACTAAGGCCAACTTGTCCTTAGTAGTAGCTTAGCCTATCCGACCTTGTCTCTACTTTTACTAACTTTAGCATTGGAGTGCTCCTCCATGGGGAACCACCTTGGGGCCTTTGACTTCGGATTTTGCAAGTCGTTGGACTCTCATTAGGTTATCTTGCACAACTCACCTAATATAAATCACCCATCACAACACATCCAACTCGGTTTGTTTAGTTCAACATGATTCTTATTTACTGCTCATCCACCTCAATTTGATCAAACATTAAGACCAAATAGAAAAACTTGTCAAGCATAACTCACATAGCACAACTCATCTAGCGTAACCTGTCCATCACAAAACATCCAACTCGGCTTGTCCAACTCAACATGACTTTTATATGCTAATCATCCACCTTAATTTGAACAACATCAAGACCAGATAGAAAGACTTGCCAAACACCCCAAGTAAATGCTAGTGTGTGTGTGTGTGTGTGTGTGTGTGTGTGTGTCCTCAATTTTTGAGGATATTACATGAATTTAGTTACACCATTTTATGCATCTAATAGCAAGACATTTCAAAAAAAAAAAAAAGGAAAAGGAAAAGAAAAAAAATGGAAATATTTATATTTGTACGATATATTTGGATATATTGGTACATAAATGTTTTAAAACATTTTAAACCATGAAAAGATAAATTCCATTCCTCTTATAAAATAAAAAAATGGAAAATATATAAATATCGATATACACCAATACCCATCTTAAAGTATTTGTTAGGGAGATGCACTTGTGTCAGCACCCAATTTTTGCTCGGCCTATCGCCTGAACCTCTAATTTACCTCAAAAACCTGATCAGGCCCATTCGACCTCTTCGAAATACCTCAAAACCTAGTTTTTAGCCTCAAAAGCCTTCAGATCCACCGCAAACCTACCTAATACCAATCCGATGGCCTCAATCAATCCCCATTAACACCTAAACCACTAAATCAGATGCCACCATTAGACTCAAGACCTCCTAGAATACCTACCCGACAAATATTAACTCAAAATTTCTCTTTTTACCCTCTCGTCAAGCAAAAATTTCATTTTGACTTCTCTCGTTAGTTTAAAACACCCACAACTTAGATCCCCTTAATCCAAACACATCTAAGCCAATCAGATCATATGATTGTGCTCTAAACACACCAAAACACCTGCCCATAAACTTAACCCAAGATCCTCCCGTTTACCCCTCAATCAAATCAAGATTCTAGATCCTCTTGTTGACCCAAATTCCTATGATCTTGACCCTCTAAACCAATCAGACATTACCACTAGATCACGGATACCCTAAAATACCTATCTGTAAAATTTCAGCCTAAAATACCTTTGTTTGCCCCTTCATCTCACCAAGATTCCATTTCGAAGCCCTAAATTAATTGAACCACCAACTTTCCAGATCTGCCCAATCCGGATCATGTTGGGTCAATCCAACCTTACAAATCAGCTCATAATGTCGGAGAACCCCATGTTGTAAAATTTCAACTAAAAATACTCCTATTTGCCCATTCTTCAAAAAATATTCTGTTTCGATTAATCCTATTAACCCACACATGCAAAATCATAGTACACACTCAGACCCTTTTCAACCTTCTGATCTCTGACCTAGAACACCCACCACTGTATTAGAATCTCGGTCCGGCCGCCCTTAACCCGTTTGAAACAAAAATACCACGGTTTTTCGAAATTACCAAATTGCCCCAAAATTACCAAATTACCACTGTATGTTAATATAAAGCCGATCCTAGCTTTCTTTTGAGAGAGACGAATTCAAAGGGGAGAGGAGAAAATTACTGTTCATCTTCTACCTCTCCACTCGACGCACAGCAGCAAGGCTGAGATTTCCCTTCTCCGGCTGCATTTTTTTTTTCTCTCGTTGCTCTCTCTTTTTCTCTCATCCTCTCTCCCTCTTGCTGATTTTTTTTTTTTTTGTTTTGCGTCCAAACTCCTCCCCCCCTCCCCCTGTTTTCAGACCTCACTGCCGTCGCAGCAACTTCCAGCAGCGGCGGTAATCTCCTCTCTCCCTCTCGTTCTCTCACACTTATCTTTCTCTCTTTCCCTCTCTCCTCCTCCTCTCCTTCTTCCTCTCTTTCTCCCTGTTCGCGTGTTTTTCCAGATCGGCTTCTCTTGTTCTCAGTCGCAGAAAGGTCTCACGGTGGGGGGATGTTTCCCTATTTCCTCTTGGATTTTCGGTGACTTCTCACTGCTCTTATCAAATCATTCCTATTCCCCGACAACCATACCAGCTCCCTTCACCATTTTGGTTCCTAAAATTAGTCACAGGTCCCCTGTTCTCCATTGTCACCGCCGACTAAGATCGAACATATCTACTATTTCCGACGGCCTTCCCTTCTCAGCTTCAAGTGAAACCCAACACTCAAAAGGACCGCAACGTCACACCAAGCTTCTGGTCGAAAATGCCGGTCACCATTGTCGTTCGAGAAGTCAACCCCAAACGAAGCATAGCCAGCTGACTCTCTCTCTTGCAGCTTTGACAAAGTTCAGAGCCAAAATCCCAACCGAGTAAGTACTGTGATTGCTATTTTTTTGTTCATCTTGTTTTCTGGATTTGTTTTCCCGTTTGCATTCGATTAATCAAGATCTGGGGGGAGGAGGAAGTTCTCGGAGCCGGCAAGGAGGCCAATGCCGAGTCGGTTTACATGTGATCTTCGAAACCCAGATCAGCCGTAGTCTCTCTGTTCGCAGTTTTCTTTCTTTGGTGATACTGTTGATAATATGGATGTCTAATTGATCCTATCGTTCAGGATTCAATGCTGAATAGATTTCCCGATCTGTTGATTGCTATGCTTGCCATATTCAAGACTGCAATTAGCGTGCCGTTTTCTTCGGTTGTTGATGGGTGTAGTCTAGGTATTCAGTTATCCTTTATTTCTTAGAGATTGGATCGTTACTTTCTTCTCGAACCAACTTCTGAATATTGCCGATGATATTGCTTTTGAATCTCTGATTTGATGAAGTGATTGCTGTTTAGTTCAGGTTTTATTTAGTTAGTTATTTGGGACGGTAGTTATTTGTGTTTGCAGAGGTGAATGTTTAGTTGGTAGATGCTCGGACACCGGAGAAGGGGATTGATCTGAAAACTTTTTTTTGAAGGCGGATTGATCTGAAAACTTAGGTGGATAGGGATCTGTTTCAGCAGATAAATAAGGATTAAGTGAATAAATGATATATCAGTAAAAGAAATAAAAAATGATTGTAAGACAGAATTAAATAAAAAAAATAGAGAAGAACAGCTAAGACACTAGTAGGGATTAGGTCTTTTGCTGATTGAGAGAATTAAAATAAAAAGTTTGGCAAACAAAACTTTGGCTTGATAGATTAGAATATATATTTGCAAAGGGGGTGGGGGTAATAATAAAATAAAATAAAAACAATTTCAATAAAAAAGGTCATAAAAAGAATGAAGGGAAAAAATAAAAAATAAAAACATATGGAAATATAAAAGATTAAAATAATAATAATAATAATAATAATAATAATTAATAATAATAATAATAATAATAATAATAATGGGGTTCTATAAGAAGATAACAAAAAATAATAGTAGAAAAAATTAATTAAAAAAGAAAGATAATAAATAAATAAGTAGAAATGGTTAAAATTCTCTTCTATGTACATTGCTTTTATAGTTTGATGTGTTTAATGATTATTATCCTATTGGTTTGAATAATTAATTGTGCTTTTTATGCTTATGATCGTTTTAAGCCACGTGTGGATCCTACCTATTGGACCCGAGAGAGGGGTGTCTAACCCCTTCCCTCTCCCATTTCAACGCAAGTAAACCATTTTCTAGATACTCAGAACCTAACATACACTTGCATATTGACTTTGATTATCTAATATGTATTTGGCTACTCCTACCAAACTTGGTTATTATTGCTTCTTATTGTTCACCAAACTTGGTTTTAGATGTATTCGGTTACTCCTACCAGAAGAGAAGAAATTAATTCTAAGTTCTAAGGGCAAACTTGGAAACACAAAAATATGGTGGGTCTCTATGTCTCTTTATAACAAAGAATAAGATAACTAACTAGTAACTACCATTTATCTTGGTTAATAAATCATGTGTATTATTATTTCGGAAATATTTCCGCTTGTATAGAAATTAGGAGTGCCAGCCTGCTAGTCATAAGGGCTTAAGGCCCACTCCAATGGCTCATCCCGTAATAACAGGCCCACTGGCCCAGGTACAATGCTACACGTACTCTCTCCCCAGCTCGCTATCCCCTTTGAAGACCAAAATCTCGTCACGAGTCACGACTCACGAGAGAGAGAGAGAGAGAGAGTAGGGGAGTGCGTTTGTGACTGTGTAACCGCTAAAATAAAAAGAAAAAGGTCACGCACTTAAATTGCTACTCTATCAGACTATCACATCCGCTAAATTTGGCGGCACTAAAACCATCCCTAACTATCATCGCTTCGACCAAAGACCAGATTTCTCTCTGGTTCTGTCACAATAGCGGTCAATTAGATTTCGTGTCTCCTTGTACAGTGGATTTGGCCTTCAAATAATGGATTTTTCTGTGTGGATGTAGAGAGAAGATAGCGAGAAATGAATGGAGGACTCCGGCTCTTCATTTTCCCTCTCCAATCTTCTCTGTCAAGAAAATGAAGGTTGCTTGGATGGAGAGGTATACGAAGACGTATTTCTTAATTTAAACAATTACCCATATTCAGAAACCGAAGAGGAATATATAGAAATGTTGGTTGAAAGAGAGAATAGTTTTGGAAGCAAATGCCATGAATCTACGAATGACTATTCGATGATGAACGAGAGCTGGCTCAAGTGCGCTCGCTTGGATGCTATTCAATGGATTTTCAAAGTTTGCTTCAACCTTTTTCTCTATTTTGCTTTGTTTTCTTTTTTTCCCCCTTTTTCTTATCTTGGATTTGGTTCAGCTTCTGAGAGTTCCGATGCTTTTGATTCAGACTCGGGCATACTTTGGATTTCGCTTCCAAACAGCTTATTTATCCGTCACTTACTTTGATCAGTTTCTTTCAAGGCGTACCATTGATGTAAGAAAATCTTTCTTCTTTTTCCTCCCCTTTACTTTCCTTTTCAAATGGCAAATAAACAACAAGAGGGTTTAACTATTACTTCTTTAGTTCTTTTAGGTGTTGATTTTCATTGATCATTTTCTTTTTAATAATAGAGAGGGAAATCTTGGGCGATTCAATTACTATCGGTTGCGTGTTTATCTTTGGCCGCAAAATTGGAAGAATGCAAAGTACCGGCATTATCTGAGTTTAGAGTAGAAGAACGCAACTTCGAAAGTAAGATCATTCAAAGAATGGAGCTTCTAGTTCTGAATACGTTAGAATGGAGAATGGGTTCAATCACTCCTTTTGCTTATTTCCATTACTTCATCAACAAATTTTGTGAGGAATATCGACCAAAGCACTTGGTATCTAGAGCTGTGGAACTCGTCCTCGCTATAATAAAAGGTAATCTTGAGCGGAAATCTTTACCTAAAAAAGGGAAAGAAAAATTGATAGGTATTTGATATAGACTGAGAACTATTTCTTCGCTTTCGTATATTTGTCCTTTCATTTGTTTGTTTATTATATACAGAGATGAATTTGATGGATCATCGCCCATCTGCAATTGCTGCTGCCGCAGTGTTGGCAGCAATGGATCAGAGATTAACAAGAAAAACAATAGAGTTTAAGATGAGTTCTGTGTCGTCATGTGGGTCTCTTGAAAATGTGAGTTATTTTCCTTTTTCCTTTCCTGTTTCATTAGTCTTGTAAAAACAATTTACAAAGATCGGATTTTGATAAATGTTTGTTTGCAGGAACATGTGTTTTCCTGCTATAATCTAATGCAGGATTTAGAGATGGGGAAATTGAGAATACCCAGGCTTGTAATTTCTCTAGATATATCTTCAATTTATACAACTTCGACAGACGTTGTTGAGGATTCATCCTTAACCTCTGCGGTGGACACTAAGAGGAGAAGACTTGCATTCAATGACAGTGATGAAAATTGTGGCATAGCTAATGAGAAACCACTCCGCTAAGGCAAATCTAATTGACGACTAATGCCAATCTCGAGAGTGCATTTTACTAAGATTTTGTGTTTTTCTTTTAATTTATTATTATTATTATTATTTTTTCAATCTGATTTACTGATCTAATGAGTGTTACCCTCCAGTTCCTAGATATGATTTGGAGTTGAGTATGGGTTTTGTTTTCCGATGATACTCAAGAAAGTCTGATCGACAGATGAACTAGCATGCGTTTTAATAAAGAGGGGAAAAAGAAAGAAAAAAAAAAGCAAAATGAAACTTTACCCCACCATGAAGAGCTTACTGCAAGCCTGAAAGCTACAATACAAGGAGGGAAGTGAAGGCGGAGGGGAAGGAAGTCTAGAAAGCCATGGAAGATTGTTGATAGTTATTCAGAGTGGTGTTTTCATTTTATACTACATTACTACTTATTCAATTTGTTGTATTCGTTTCTTTCTTATAGGGGGCTTGGGATGCTTCCAATGTCTTTCTAAAGGCTGAAATGAAAGCAATGAGGAGAGATTGGGGATGGGGTGGGGGGTGGGGAAGGGAAGGGAATTGTTTGTGTGATTTGATGCATCTGTGTTGCTTGTTGGCCATCAAAAAGTATGTAAAGCTGAATGTCGTTCGATTTGTTTGAATGTTGGGGTGGGGGGGGGGGGGGCTTTTGGGGGGAGTGTCCTGCTTTTTACTGTTAACTAGCCTGTGTTGGAGTCACGAAACTCAGTGCATTGAGAGATGATTACGTGATGAGCTAAAAAATCTTTCTGTACCGGAATTTCATTTGAGAGATGATGCTTATTAAGGATATTTTGATTGGATGGTCCACTGACAACTGCCAACTTTTTTTTTCCTTATCACGTTGTCATACATCCTTGGAAGTGGGAACAGGCTAATGCTTTGCTGGTGGCATGGGTAACATTAACAACTCAACTCAACTCAGTTAATTACCCTGTTTTTCTACTCAACGTCCTCTCATTCGTATTAAAGCCAAGCCTTGCACGAGACATGTCCAAGTCCAACCCAACCAAAGGTAGTTAATGTTGTTGATAGCTAAAAGCTCAAAACTTAAAAGGGTGTGCTGTCAATTATCATGTTAGTTATGTTAATATTGCACTGAATATAATTAAGTTAATTCTAAGACAAGGGCTGTGTAGGGTCAAGTTTGGAGAGTGGGAAACTCTTGTATCTGGACTCTGGAGGGTAGACTTTGTGTTCCCTTATCTAATTTATTTTTTATGTAAATGGCAAGAAAAACAAAGTACATTTTCCCCTTGAAAATGATTTTACCCTTTTCACATTGAAGCAAACGGAGCCTTAACCTCAAAAATCCCAAGCTGGAGGTGGAAGGTCTCTGTTTGTCAAGGCAAGCTAGGAAACACTTGTACCACAAAAAAAAAAATTTTGGATTGCCAAGCTCGCTAATCGTACCCGCCATTGTACATTTTCCAGCTACCCTTTCTGAAGAATGCATGGACCTTATCATGAATTGCAGTGGTTTATCCCAAAATGTGGAAAGGCAGGCAGAGATGAGTTCTGTCCACAAGCTGTTGCTATCCTGTGGTAGATTTGATGACATGTTTGCATCCTTAACCAGCCTTTTGCAAAATATTGCCTCTGGATTTCGTATTAGATTTGGAAAAGTCTCCTCTCAGAGTGTACCATCTACCAGACAGGCAAAAACTAAGTTATCTGTGAAAACCTCAGCAAATAACGCCAGCGGAAAAAAATCTTCTAGTTCTGATACTTCCAATTTTGAGGAAGATTGCCTTATTGCTGCGGGAGTGACATGGCAGATAAAAGACTCGCTCATGTCTGTAGATACACAAAATGCCATGCTAAAGTCCAAGACACTGGAACTGGCATTTTCAGCTTTGAAGATCATCTCTGAGGTTATTATTGAACAATGCATGTGTTATGATTTCCTGGAAACATCACCAGTTCTTGCATACGCAGCTCTTGCCATGAACATGACTTTTCAAAAAATTGGTTTAACTAATAAAACCAGTCCTGATGAAAACAAGAATAACAGGTTGGATACTACATCATCGGAGGTATGGCTCTTCTTAACTTCATTTTCTTTCTTTTAATGCATTAAATTTTCTAGCAATTTTTATTAAATGCCAATTGTCTACTTAATGTTTTATTTTAATTAATATCAAAGAAACAATATCTGAATGTTAAAACCAAATAGTGTCTATTTTGTCAGAGTTGGTAATTCTTGCTTTCCTTCTTTTGGGTTTGACTTTTTGACTTTAGTCTGTCTTTTCAAGCACAGATTGATGCTGACCAAAGCATTATCTTACATTTCCAGAAATTATTCTAACTGCTATTTTCTTTTTCAGATGACAGAGTTGGATCAGTCGGTGAATCATCTGCTCAATTGTGCAGAGAAGCTAATTGATGCAAGGCCCATTGGAGAAACTAGCTCACTGCCTTTAAATTCTAAGAAAGGTGATGGGCATATATAATGCTAAACCAAGAATGCCCTTTAGACATCATCAAATGTGGATTTTCGTTACACTATTGCACTTTGGAATTTTAATTTTCATATTTCAACCTCAGTTATTGCTTCTGTTTCTTGTTACCAATACTTTTAACATTTTGGATGTCAATTATGGAATGCATATGAAGAGTACATAGCTTACTAGCATCACTGGAAATTAAATATTATCATGCAATTCATGAGTCCATATATTAGTATTGATTAGCAGCTTACTTACACCTGACCATATCTAAAACGGTTATATAGTTATCTATTTAATGAAAGTTAAGCTTTTATAAATCCTACATATTTTTTAGAGAATTATGGCCATTTTACCAATAAGGAGTTGGGCTATGTTGGGAATTGAATCTTTTCCAATTTTTTTTAATTTTATCTAGGGAGTTGCTTTTTATTTGTTTTTGGTTTCTAAATTTGTTTTATAACAGTTTGTGTTTTCATTGAATATCTAATTCTGTTAGAAGTTTTATTTGGTCAAGACTAAGGCCTAGTAAACCCTATCTCTATTAAAGTGATGGAATCCTTAGTTTGAATAGATTGAATGAGCGAAAATGAATTTGAAGTTTGAATATTTTGTGGTGCATCCTCTCTTTTCTTCTAAAGGTGTGATATTTATTTATTTATTTTTCTCTTTCTCTTCCTCTATCTGTTCTTCTGTTACTCTGTTATGTTTCTCTACTGCAGTCTCTATTTTCATATTCTATAAGTTATCTTTCTATACCTTCTCCTTCCTTTCTTATATCATACACCCAAACACACAATGAGAAGATTTCTTAGTTGGATTGTCTTGTTATCTAGCCAAAACAACCCAGGAAACTTCCATGGGTCAACTTATATTGGGCCCAGAAGGGGGATCGGGGGTGTCCTTTTAGGTGCCAAACTAAATTGCCACATGCGTGATTCCTGGGTCATTTTGACTTCCTCACTAAATGATTTGACTAGCAAGTGTGATTAGTTTTTCCTTATTCATTATTTGTATCTCCCAATCCAATATCAACTGGATGCATACATACCCTCAATCTCAGTATTATTTTCAGCACAAATTAGAAAAAAATGTTTATTGCAGTAAAGTTCAGTTGGGAGTGCTGAAGCACTCTGTATGTGAAGGACATCTCCACTACCCAAGTACCCAACTGGATGTTTTCCTTTGTTCAGAAGTATATACTTATCTTTCTTCATTATCTTATTTCTTTCCTTTAACTTAAACATAGGATCCAGTTTATCCGAACAAAGGAAGATATCAAATATGTTGAAAATGGTTACCACAGTTCTCAAGTCTATTGTTGATGCCATGGCCATACATGTCGGTTCTCACAATCAAGAAAGGTGCTTGTGGTTCACTTCAGTGTTTGTTCAACATGTCATCTCAACTCTAAGGAAGCATTCCCATGATAATCTACAATTCAAAGAAGACGAGTTGAAAGAAGTGTTCTCTTGCCTCGGGAGTTCCTTCACCTATGCAATAAGGTTGCTAAATATAGTTCTCACAAATTGCAATGACTCTTCACCACCACCACTGGAGGTCTCTGGTCTTGTGAATAACATGTTTGATTTGATTGCCTCAACTGAATCATACGTGGGTTTGGGCCATGCAACACGCCTTGTTTCTACAGTGAAGCCATGGATACCTGATATAATATTAGCATTAGGATATGACCACGTTATGATAAGGACTCCACAAGGAGGAGGTTGCTCCAGTGCATCTGATCACATTTGAGCACCGTTTCCCATCATGGTTCACAATTTTGGGTAAGGTTGAGCTCTGTGAAATAATTGACTTTAACCAAGATGAGACTGAAAGTTCATGAACCAGAGGATTTTGGGGTTTTCAAAATACTAATGGAAAAGGTAGCTCTACTTATGAGAGAAAATCCAAAAGTACTAGATGCTGTTGGGGTTATATTCTTGACTGGTTCAGCAGTTGGGCTTGAAAGGAAGGATTTTGGGTTGGTTCTGGGATTGGTGCATTTTGTTTGTATTAAATTGGCCAGAATAGACCATGGAGAGTGGGAAGAACTGGGGCTCATGTTGGCTTGTCTGAAAGTGCTTTACCCCCAAATAGATGCTTACATTAGGAATCCGAGAATAAATGAGGATGAGAGGCAGCAATTAGAGAGTACAATGAGGTTACTTGAACCTGTTTGGAGGAATTATATTTATGAAGATGATGATGGGTGCATGGCGGAAGATTAGATGCTAACTTCACGGAGCCCTGTTTGTTAATCAGTAAGTTCTCGTAGTATGAAATATAGAAGGAAAGCCCTGTTTATTTGTATCTATTTTTGAATAGGTCAGGTAAAATTGTATTACTATCAAAAGGAGGATTTGAGACCCATATATAAGATATTTACAAGATATTCAGTATACATCCATCACAAGATATACACCTACAAACATTTAGAACTTCGTCACTCAAATTGTTGCAAAAACGAGAAAGTTCAGCCGACTGGGATCCACTGGAGGAAGCAACCTGAAGTTCAGTATCATTTAGCTGGCGTTGCTTAATAGTGTTTCTCCCACGGTAACTGCTCCACTTTACCAATGCCAATGGTGGCCTTCTCCTTGGCCCATGCCTTTTCTTTTTATTTGTAAATTCTCATTGCCTTAACTCAAGTTACCTTATTTGCCTGTCTAATCTATACTACTAAAAGTGTGAGTAAGTTATAGATCCTAGAATTTTTCTGACTAAAATACCTAACTCTTTGAACTTGGTCTCCCTATATTCAAAACAGGTGTTTGAATTTAAAGGCTGAAAGTGACCTTTCAAGATTGCAAAAAAGACTGCAAACTTATTTGGCCCTTTCTTTCACAGTTTCATTCCTCGTTTCCACCTTTCAGATGTCGGAATTTGTTCAAAGACCAAAGGAAAAATACAGGCCGGCTCTCACAAGACCATGGTTTGTGAAACAAGCATGTTACACACTACCGAAACACAACACCAAGGAATATTTATTTGTACAGCCACTGTAAAATCCCAAGACAACCCTGTATAAAGAATCCAGGAAAACATTCTGGACTTCAAAACTCCGCTTTCTGAAGCAGTGTAGGAACCGAAGGTCTGTCAGGCCAAAAGACTATATGCAATAGAAGCACGTAGCAGTTGGGAAGCAATAACAAGTGCTGGATTAATAATTTGGTGCTTGACAGAGTAGTTTTCAAATATACCCTCCATTTAGGGATCCTGTATACTGCTTCAACCTCACAATGTTCCTCCTATAATGCTCTCCCGAAAGTGCAATGGTGACATCTTGAGTGTCAAGGCCGGAGTTCTCCATGCTTGTTACACAGCTATCTAGGCTCCGCTTGATATTTCTTTTAATGTTTTCTAATGCAATTCTAATGATATTATAGAATTGTTGTAATATGTTGCAATTATTTTATGTTATTTTAACATTATTATATAAAACAATAGATAGCAAAAAGGATAGGATAATGTCATAATTAGGTGGTATTTATCAAAATTCACCGGGGGATGATTGATTAAAGCAGTTTTGGTATCATGTCAGCAGCATAGATTTCCCTAAGATTTAAGTACAAACGAAGTCAACAGGGCCTTAGGCTTTGTATGCAATTTCCTCTGAATTGATGCAAAAGCATGGGAGTAAAAATGAATTACATGCAAACACTGTTTTACTTTGCTTGTTTGTAGTGTAAATAAAACAAAACCTGATGCAAAATAAAATAAATTCAAAGCAATTAAAAGTAAATCGTAATTTACGATCTTCTTGTTTGCACTCTCATGCATTTGTGCTACTAGTGCAGATGAAATTGCACTGCAAACAAATGGCTTAGCTTAATTTTTTTGCTCAAAACTTAATTCTTCAAGCAGTGATTATTTGGAGGACAATTTAACCGAACGTAACCTTAGAAGCTTGACAAAGGATGAGAGTTCGGATCTCTCACTTTCATCTCAATGTCGTACTGCAACTCTACAATTGTAGTTATTTAAACATCATTGAGATGTTTTAACCTAATGGAATTGCACCACCGCCACGCTTGTGGCACCTATTAACTCTTTTCCCCAACCAGAGAGAGAGAGGGAGAGAAGTCGCTCGGTATTTTATTGCTTTACTAAGACTGGAGGATTGGACCGTGAAAACTGGGAATCAGTGTTCCAGTTGGATGACGATTTTCACATGTTCAACAGCTGACCGCCTGGTTAGCTGGTAAAACCATGACCCGTTGAACATTCTGGTTTCTAGTCCGGTCTCAGTCATACAACATTGCTTTTAATCGTCTTCCCTACTGCATTTCCGGACCAAACCTGCAAGGATTTAAAAGTAAACTTCCAGTCCCGGTCTCGTGTTTCTCTATTATGGTTATTGGATAGGAAAATGTCCATTTATGTTTCACTTAAAAGTTAAAACTAGTAGCCATGGTTTTAAAAGGCGGCTGAGGTGAGGTGAGAGGCGTACAAGGTGATGCGGCCAAATTTCACCTGGCCTCAGCAGCCTCAGTCTCAGAGAAAGGGGCGTAAACCTCAGCTTTAGTGAGGCGTAGGCGTTTGGTCTTTTGCCTCAATATACATGAGGCGGTAGCTTTAAGTTAAAACTAATAGTCATGGTTTTTTCTTTTTTTTTTTTTGTCTCAAACTCTCAACTATGTGGGGCAGCAGATATGTGGGAGGTTAGAGACTCAGAAATGTAGGTGTGCTGCTTTGTTTTAGTTTCACTTTTGAATAGTAAGTGCTGTGATGAACTGCTTGGATACATGTTGCTATGTCGTCATCAGATATATTGAATCTAGATCCGTTCTGTTATTCTCATTTGAATGTTTCCGACTTTTACCTCTCAACAGTCTTGGTGAAATAATTCCTCTTCTGCATATCCTATTTCAAATTTAAGACTAGTTCGTCCCCTTCCTACTGGAATTATACAAAACAGGATCATTAAATGGCACAACCGTTACTCCTATTTGACTAGTTAGATCATTGGCATGTGAACCTTTTATAAGTGTGGTTCGAGAATCAAATCCGTAGGGTGGATTGGTATCTACCATCTAGAGCTGTAGTCTTGGTGAAATAACTCCTAAGTGACAAATAATTATATAAAATTTCAATTATTTATCTTTTTCATAGTTTTAAAATTTTTAATTCGAGGCTTATGCTTCAAACCGCCTCAAAGCTCACACTTAAGTAAGAGAGCTGGGTTAAGTTGGAGTGAATACATGGCAAAGTGCATTATAAGAGAGCTGGGTTAAGTTGGAGTGAATACATGGCAAGGTGCATTATAAGAAAGCTGGGTTAAGTTGGAGTGAATAGAAGTACACAAGGGAATAGGGGTGGAAAGAGAAGTTGGACCGTAGGAACATGAATGAAAGGGAAAATAGATGAGTGAAACTCTTGTAAAAATGAAGATAAAATACAGATGGCATCTTTATACCGTTTTTAGATCTGGTGGCTCAACGACTCCTGATGTTCTAACTCCTGGTATTTATAAGTTAGAACAGCAACTATAACGAAGGTTTCTAATATTTGGTGGATATCTGAAATTTACACACCAAAAGGATAATAGTATATGTATCGTCAAAATACATCCTCAAGAAGAGAAATAATTTGATCGAGAAAAATTAGAACTAGCTTGTTTCTCAACCACCTACAGGACTATGGAGATAAACTGTAAACTTATCATTAATACAACTCTTAAAATTCAATCTAACTGATGTTGAAAAAAAAAAAAAGGTTTGAATACCTATTTAGATCCCACAGGGATCAATTTAACGACAGCAGCAATTGACATTCCAAGAAATCCAATGAACACACTAAGGAACCACTGTGGTAGAGTGAGCGGATATGTATTTGCAAATGTACCAAGGAACTCAATGATTATAATCTGAAAGAGAACAGTGCAGGTGAGTACAGCCACGAATACATAGTTCTTCAGTATGCCTTTGAAAACATTTATCTGCTCCATCTCCCTGGAACTTATTTCATTGAAAACCTGTAAGAACGAAAATAAGATGCCCCTATTTCAAGTTACATCCAGCATGGTTACAAATGGAAAACTCATTACTTGAACAATTATGAACAGCAATTCATATAAGTCAGGATTTGCCGTAAACATTTCAACTTATATCTTTTTAAGACTGACATATGGTAAAAGTTTTGAACTTTTGAACAACCAGTCCTGAGATTAGTGGAGTGGTGGTGGACTTTTTCCCAGCTTCTAGGGGTGTTAAGCAGGGACTTGGTAAGAAGTTAAGTAACCGTTTCTGTTCAGTTAAGTAACCGTCGTGTTTAGTAGGTTGATCTCGTCTGCTAATAAGTGGGACTTGATAAGAAGTTGGGGATTATGAAGAATTGATTTTCCAATTACACAGTTTCAGTTTGCAGATATTATTTTTTGTTAAGGGGCATATGTCAGAAAGGTAGGGAATCTAAAAGAGTTAATAAGGTGGGTTTGAAAGGCTTTCTAATCTAAAAATTAACTTGGACAAAAGCTGCATAGCAGGTGCTAATATAGAGCATAGGAAAGCTGAGGCTATTGCAGCTTCTTTAAAGTCTTCTATCTCTGCTTGGCCTTTGAAGTATTTGGGCCTTCCATTAGGAGCCAACCCTAGGAACATTTTGAGAAGTATTTGGAACCCAGTAGTAGAAAATTTTGAGAAGAGATTAGCTTCGTGGAAGAAAAAGTTTTTTTGAAGAGTAAAAGGAAAATTTTCATTAACAAAAAAGGAAAATACAATCCGAGAGGTGACAAGATTACACCTCGTCAATACAAAAGAGCAACATAAACAACAGAGAAATGATCAAAATTACAATCTTGAATTTCGAGGACATTCCAAAAGATTTCCCCCAAATCTGATCAGCTACTTTGATCCAAATCTAAAGGCACCGATACTCAAACCACCACCATATTCCGACCAGGTTGCAAGCACCTCAAAACTTTTGACTTATCTTCAAAACATCTTCTATTTCTTCCATTCCATTCCAAAGAATCCAGTGTAGAAAAAAGAGAAGCCACTCCAAACTGTTCTTCCTTCCCTCCTATCTTTGATCCATCCTCACCCTCATCCTTACCCCCTCTTCCTAGTTCTTTTTCAAATTTAGACTTAGACTCCTCACATGTCCTCACCCCCTTCTTCATCCCAACCTCTATTCTTCTCAATTGTTTCTTTTTTTTTTTTTGTTTTTCTCTTCCTTTCTAACTTGCTCAAAAGTTTTCCTCGCAAAATCTTCCCCTCCCCAATAGAACAGGCCCAGGGATTTCCCCACTTTCACCTCTCTCTCAACCAACTTGCTTATTTCCACCTCTCCATTTCGGAATATACCCGTTTCTTCTTTTACCTTACTCCCCCTCTTCACCTCCTTCCTGCCCCAACTCTTTTCCTCTAGACCCTTCTCCCAATCTCCTACCTCAACCCCTCTCTCATCTTCAGCAGCCATAGCAATACCCACTAGTCTCCTATTATAAACTCTCTCCTGCTTGTCACCCCCTCCACAATCAATAGACCACTTTCTCTTCCTTCCACCTACCCTCCCCTTTTCTTCCCCAACCGTTGAGTTGGCTAGCGCCCAACCCCTTCTCACAATCATTTGTCCCTCCTTGAACCACCAAACCAGAGTCTTCTTCTTCCACCTGCAGCCTTGCAGAACCCAACATATCTCCCACCGCCATCTCAAGTGAATGGGAGACCGGCCTTCCAAAAGAACTATATCTCCTTGGGAGGGTGTATCACATTGATTAGGGCTACTCTTGCCAATTTGCCAACCTACTTTCCCTTTGTCTTCAGGATCCCACCTAAAGAATCCAAGAAATTAGAGAAACTTATGAGAGATTTTCTTTGGGAACTAGGGGAAAGCAAGGACCATCTAATTAAGTGGGAGATTGTGTGCAAAAATAAAAAGGGGGTTCAGAAATAGGAAATACGGTATAAAAGAATGCAGCATTATTAGGAAAATGGTTGTGGAGGTGGCTTTTGGAAAGAGGAAGTTTGTGGAGTGAAGTGGTGGCAAGTATTCATGGTTGTTTAGAGAGTGGTTGGGATATCAGTGTTTCTCATCGGGCCATGTTGGTAACACCATGGAAGGTAATTCACAATATTCTTCCCCAGTTTCTCAGGTGTGTCAAGTATGATGTGTGTTCTAGGAATTTTGTTCTGCTTTGGGAGGGTATTGGATTGGGGATCGTGCTTTAAAGGACCCTTTTTCCTCCCTATACTCCATCTTTTTTGTATAAAAATGAGGTCGTGTCCAATTTTATCTCCACCTTGGTAAATCCTTTGGAGCCAACTCGGGTTTTGGTTTCCATAGAGGGTTAAGAGATGAGGAGATTGGTTCTTTGCCTAATTTGTTGAGTACCCTTAGTAAGGTTTGTGTGGATCCCTCAAAACCAGACAAAAGGGTTTGGTCTCTACTTTCCAAAGGGTCTTTCTTGTTTCTCTTTCTTTTAATTCCTTTGCCAATCTCCTCCTCAATGTTCTCCTCGGGTTGGTAGTTTGTGTTGGGAAACTTTCTTGGAAAGAATTAACACAAATGACCTATTTCAGAAAAAGAGACCAAATTCTTGTTTACTTCCTAATAGGTGTACTCTCTGTAAAGCTGATGGAGAAACTGATTACCACCTTATGGTTACTTGTTCGGTCGCTAAAACAGTATGGGAGTGGGCTTTTTCCCTCTTTGGGTGTATTTGGATTCCCCCGGGGAGCGTCCAAAGCTTGTTCTCTTCTTCATTTTTCAGATGGCCGAAGAAGAGAGGGAAGATTATGTGGAGAAGCATTAGGGCAGCAGTGTGGTGGTCCCTATGGGAAGAAAGAAACTCACGAATATTTTCAGACAAGGAAAGAACCCTAGAAAACTTATTAGATCTAATACTTTTAAGGGTACCCACTGACTGAAAACTATGGAGCTATTCTCAGGTTATTCTGTGGCTGATTTGGTAAGATATTGGAAAGAGATAGCTTGCTCTGCCCTATGTAAGAGGGCTCGTAGTCCTTCTTGGTCCCCTCCTCCCTCTAGGTTCATAAAACTGAATTTTGATGGTAGTTGCTTAAGGAATCCAGGGCCTTATGGGATTGAGTGTTCAAGAATAAGGATGGGGTTATCACTGCCATGCTCTCAGGCCCAATTGGAGAAGGAGACTCTCTTAGGGCTAAGATTCTTGCAGCCCTGGAAGGTATCCAAAGAGCAAGAGATTTGAACATCAGATGTTTGGTCCTTGAGAGGTGCTGATTAGGTGGCTAAAGGAAGAAAACAGTGGTTTGTGGAGTTATAACAATGAGAAGAAAAAATTCAAATAGCTGAGTAGGGATATTGTGTTGCATTACAGCTGGATGAAGAGGACTGCTAACTCATTTGCTGATGGGTTAGCCAAGCAAGGGGTGAATAGGGAATCTATATTTTGGGCTAACTTTTGACTTTCTTCCAATGTATTCTGTTGGTGGGGAGTTAAGACATTTTACCTCCCCCCCTTTGTACTTAAAGTTTCACATAGTTTCATATTATTAATAAAGTTTCTTGCTACTGATCAAAAAAAAAACAAAAAAAACTCCTCAGTGTTTCTCTGTTAAGGAAATTTGTAGGCTTGTTCTTCCTAAAGTTAGTGTTTTTTATTGGAAAGTGTTCTATGGGAAAGTAAACACTTTTAATAACTTAAAAAGAGATGACATTTCCTGTGTATCATACCTAATTAGTATATTCTTTGTAGGTTTAACAATGAGGATACCTACCATTTACTAATCTCTTGTTCTGTTACTACAGAATCATGGGCTTGGCTTTTCTTTTTATTTGGGTGCAGGTGGAATATGCCACTAGAGGGCATGCTATTTGATTGTTCTACCTTTGCTTGGCCTAAAAAAAGGAAGGTTCATGTCGTGTGATAGACCAGCTTTATTGTGGACCACATGGGAAGAAAGGAATGCAAGAATCTTCCAAGAAGAGAGAAGGCTACAAGAGATAAAGGATCATGTGATGAATAGGGCTATCCAATGGTTAAAACTTCAGAACTATTCGGTCAATTTTTCTTTGATGATTTGTGGAGGAATTTGTGGCAAGTTGATCTTCCAGAGAATAATAGAATTTTGGAAAGTTGGACACCTCCCCCTGAAAGCTTTGTAAAGCTAAACTTTGATGGAAGTAGTATTGGTAATCTAATTCTAGGCCCGTTAGGAATAGGTGGGGTCCTCAAAAATGAGGTTGGGAATATTTTATCCTTTTACTCAGGTCTGCTGCTGGGAGTTGGAGATTCTATAAGGGCTGAATTACTAGTAGATGTTCAAGGAGTTCAAATTGCAAATCAGCTTGGTATGGAATTGCTACTGATGGAAGGAGACTCAAAAGTAGTGGTGGGGTGGTTGAAAGACTCAAAATCTATTATTTGGTGCTATAGAAAGAATCAAGATATTCAATAGCACATAGAATATGAATACAAGGAAGGGCGGCTAATGCCTTGGTTGATTGTTTTCCAAGAAAGGGGTAAATAGGGACCATTTGTTTTGGGCTCATTTGTAACTTGCTTTATTTTTTAACATTTGTTATTAGAGAGGACGCAACTCATGCCTCTCTTTGGGAAGCTTGTATTGCTTTGATCTTTTGAATTAATAAATTCTTCTTTATTGATAAAAAGAAAAACTAAGAAGCCTCAAGTCTATCTAACCATGCTGCGGCCTATAAACAGTATTGCAAGTGCCATATTTTGGTATATTGATTGTACAAGTCGACGTTTGCTTTGGTCAGTGCCAGTGAGATACTTCTTTTTGACAACTCATATTTTTTAGTTATAAACAGAAAATGTTACAAAGCTCGTAGATGTCCCTAGGGGAGGTTAGGTCATCTACCACTCTCCCAACTACATCAACACTTTACAACTTTGCTTAATACAATTCTTCTCTAGTATCCCCTTGTTTGGTTAATGCACCATTAATGCTATTAGCTGACCTATGTACCCATTGAATTTCTATTCGAGAATTTCTTGTCAACCATTAAACTTTCGAGTTTCATTTTTGTAGCACCACAAAACTCTTTCATTGTTCTTCATCCAACTGATCACCACTTTGAATCCTCTTTAATAATTAACTTGTTAAGGTTCATATCCTTTGTCATCTGAGCCAGTAGTTCTGCTCTTAAAGAGTCCCAAATTCCAATAGGACCCAAGAACAATGCCCTTACTTGGCCTCCCTCATCTCTACAGACACCTTCCGTTCCAGATGGTCCCAAATTGTCAAGGTTACCCTTACAGAAATGCACTCAATTACAGCCTCATTATTTCATTCTTGCTCCTTGAAGATTCTTGTATTTCCTTCTTCCCAAATTGTTCTAATAATTGCTGCAGTAGTGCACCTCCAGTTCTCCACATTATTTTCCAGCTTTTCTTTGGCCATGTAAAGGTTGACAAGATGAATGAGCTAGGCACATCATAACGAGGCATCTATTTGCACCCAAATAAAGAGAGAAACCATTACCAAGTACAAATAACAAATGAACAACAAATCAGTAATGGTAGGTCTCACCATTATCTTTGCAAATGATGCACCAATTAGTTCTCTTCTAAAAATATCCATTGTATTGATCTTCTTAGAACATCTCCCAACAAAAAGGTTTAATCCTGGAAGGAATAGGAGTACACCAAATCTTTTTTACAAGAAAGGCCTGCACAAAGTAGATGGAGGGCAAATAACTCAAAGGAAGGTACATGAGAAAGAATTCGTTGGATGAGAAGACTAAATACTACCATTAGGGTTTTGAGGATCAGACTAAACCCCTTCCGGGAATTTTAGCAAGTTTAGGACAATAGGGTAAGTCCCTAATACCTCTTTTTAAACCCAAATCCCAATCAAGCCAACATGTGAAAGATGAAATTAAAACAAACTTAGATATAGACTCCTCTTTAAAGGTAGTGATTGAAAAAAAAAAAAAAGGAGAAACGGTTTTTAAGAGGGACTTCCCCTGCCCACAAGTCTTCTCAAGAGGATTTTATTTCCAGAGCAAGCATCATAAATGATGGAATTTAGGAATGAGGAAAGAATAAGGAAATAATATTGTGGATACCCTTCCAAGGAAATGACAAGGCCCTTGAGGATAAGCCAGCATCCCACCCATTAGTCATCGGCCCATGAATAGTCACCACCACTCTATGACACAACTTCTTTCTCTCAATAGGCAACCTACATAACCATTTCCTTAACAAGGCCTTAATATTTCTTTTCGATAATTCCTATACCCAATCCCCCTTGGTCCTTCTAAACAATACTTCCCACTCTACCAATGAGATTATTATTTCTCCCTTTTCTTGTGCTAGTTTCCTCTTGCCAAAATTCTCTCTCAATCCACATATTTGTTCCATAATGAACTCATATCACCTTTCCTTCAATCCTTCTTTCACCTACATATCTGTTCCATAAGACCCCTTCCTTGTATGCTATATTGCCGCTATGTTGTTGGAGAGATTCCATCATTTGGTGGAGATTATGCATTCTAACCCTTAATGCACACTAATCTCCACCTTCTCTTTATTTCTCAACTTTATTATTATTGCTACTTTGGGCTTCCAATTCTTATGCTTACACAGTCCAGCTACATTACCTCTTCCCTTCAATTGTACCCTCTTTGACCAGACTTGCAAGACTCAATTTGTCACTTTAAAGCATTGTTTCCAGCAGCTGTTTTCTGCTTCAAATCTTAAAACTAAGGATGGCAATTTTTGACCCATCCAAATCCAACCATTTAACAGGCAAGTCCATATTGGTCAAGTAACCAATTTGGGTCACATAGAGTTAGGGTCAGTTGGGTCAAGGGTATCAATAGGGTCATCATTTAGGTTTAGGGTTCAAGCAGATCTATTCTACAGCTTTTTGTCTCCCTCCTCCATGACGCCAGCATAGTAAACGAAGGCAGCATTTTCAGATGCCCCTATGCGATTGATGAATAATCCCAACCCTTGCCATCGATACCTCTTCAATTAGTTGCTATGGAAACTACCTTGTCATTGATAGCTATGATGGTGTCTCCTCCGTGTCCAGTGTTGGCACAACCACCTCTGATGTAGTTGTGAAACTCCAGACTTGACTAAAATCCAGCCTTGTTAAAATTGCCCAGAACCCACCGATTGGACAACTGTGGCAGCATCATTTCCACATGAGAATCTGAGATGGCCAAGAAGCTCACAGCCATATGAATGGTCCCAGTATTGACAGTGACAATAACAGATGGCTCAGCTTAATGAAGTAGGCCCTTAATCCTCTGAGTCTCTAACCATTGCTGCCCTAGTACATATCTGAAGAACTCTCCCCCTTCTCTTGGGCCATATAAACATGTCAAAAAGCCTATTCAGCACCAAAGGCAAGGTCCACCTGTACCCAAACAAAGACAAAAACCTTTCCCAAATACCTGTAACAAATGGACAGGAGATTAGTATGCAATAACAATCATCTCCATTAGCTTTGTAAAGAATGCATCAGTTTGGAGACAAGCAAAGAAGAGGCCTTCTCTTTTATAAGTTATCCGAAGTATTAATCTTCCCATAGAAAACTTTTGAACAAAACGCACCAACTTTAAGGTGAAAAGGTCTACACCAAATTACTTTGGAGGGGATAAAGCCGGAAGGAAGGAGAACACAAACGAGAGAAAAAGGAAGCACAAGAAAAAAAAAATTCCCTTTAGGATTAGGAGAACACAAACAACACATGACTTAGAACTTTTTAACTGATCTAGTGTTTTAAAAGCGCAAGGGCCAATTTGCACCTAGGGTGCATGGTTCAAGGCGAGATGCATGCCTTTTTAAGAAAGACACTAAACTACAAAAAAAAAAAGCTAAAAAATCAAAGAAAAGTCAGAAAATTAAAAAAAAATGCCAAATATTTTAAGAAATGCAAAAAAAATCAAAAAAAAAATATTAAACATAATGTTAATAAAAATATAAACATAAATTTTAAAATAAATGTTTTAAAAAACCAATTATCTAAAATTAAAATACATAGATATAACATGTAAAGCGTATTGAAATGAAAATTTAAAAATAAAAGCAAAGAAATAAAGCATTTTCAAGCATGTAAAACCCATGATCTCTTTTTGCATAAACATCCTTAATTGCATTGCTTCAAGTAGCTAGTGTGATGTAAAACATATTGCATTCTTGATTCTATGAGTAGCCTTTGTACCATGTCCCTCGAGGCAAGCCCGAACAAATCTATGTTAGGGTTTGAAATTCTTATTTCTCACATGAAAAATAATGATTTTCTAACTTTAATTGCCTTTTAAGAAGATATTTTATTGGAATGAATAAATGAACAACATTGGTAAATAGGGGGTTCTCGGAGCTCCGGTGCGCAAAATTTTAAAAAGGCCCATGCCTGGGTTGAGGGGTGTGGTAGGGGGTCCGAGGGCAGAGCCCCCGGCCTAGCCATTAGACTCAAAAAGAGGCAAAAACCGCAAATATTTAAAAAGGTGCAAGCCTGGGCTGAGGCGCATCAAGCGTGTGCCTTTTGAAAGGGATGCACCTAGGACCTGGGTGAGGCACATACCCCAAAATGCGCCTCGCTTGTGCACCTAGGCACGCTTTTTAAATCACAAACTAATCAATATTGGGTCTATAGGTTGAGCCAACTTGATTATGCCATCTATGAAAGAATTCTTTGCACTTTGCATGTGTGTGTAAGAGAGAGAGAGAGAGAGAGAGAGAGAGAGAGGGAGGGAGAATTGTTAACTTTGGGTAAGTGGGTCAAAGTAGGCTGCAACCCATTATCCATATAGATATTAGAAATTCGGATTACAAATGGATGTAGGTGGTTAGTGGATGGGTTAGCCTTCAACCTGCATTCAAAGGCTCAAAGTATTGATATGTATAGTATCAGTATAGATGGCCACCAAAATGCAAAATGCTGAGAGTTAGGGGATTCATCCTAACAAGCTTATCTCTTATCTAAATATAAAACTGAAAAAATTAATATTTTAAAATTTAGGGGATTCACTGGTCAAAACACACGATACACAACATTTCTCTATCATGTATATCAATATTTTAAACCTTCCAGCATCCAACCCAACCAATCCATTTGCAACCCCAATTCAAAACCTTAAACCCTAATTAGCTGGTTAGCCCTACTGAGATGCCTTGATCGATATCTAACTAAAACCTATAAAATATTAAAATCACTCTAACATCTTGCTAAATTTAATTGACCTCTTGAACCCTAAGTTTACCCTAACCAATCATTTTGGTTTTCACCTTTGTTTGCCCCCCCCCAACCTGTTGAAGACTGATTCATGACCAGCCACCTTGCTGTCTCAATTCAGCCATCTGTACCTGCAGCACAAAATTGCCCCTTGATTTTAAATGAAAATGAAAACCTATATACTATAGCTCCACTGCAGTTCATTGCATTCTGCGTATCCAGTATCATGGCCCTGTCCATCATTAGCATAATTTTTGGGCAAAAGGCTAGCAATGAGATACCAAATAGATAAACAGATCGGTGATGGAAGACAATAACCACCTCTTGGCAAACCACCAAATAGTGTTACAACTAAAAGTAATCAAACTGCTGCTGTTATCTATCATTCAACAACATTGGCCTACCACCCAAAGACGAGAATCTACTTGGAACATAGTTCAGAAAAGTTACCTGACAAAAGACGAATGAGTTAAAAATCAGTGTGTTCAGAACCAGATCAGAATCAGGGCCATCAAGATGAAACAATGGTTTTCCTTGTGCTTGAAGATACCATATGACAACAAATTGATACAAGGCTTGTCCTAAGATATTCCTCCACATCACATTACTGATAAAATTCCCCTTCCTTCCAACTGGTGACCTCCTCATTAAATCACCATTGGGAGGTTCGGTAGCAAGTGCAAGTGCTCCCAATGTATCCATAATCATGTTCACCCACAAAAGTTGAACAGCTGTGAGAGGAGCATTCCCTGGAGCATTCATTACCAAAAGTTAAGAAAAAAAAAGGACAAAAAAATAAAAGATTGAAACTAAAAAGAGATCACAAGCATAGACTTTCTTGAAAAAGAGACTGCAAAGGTTGAAATGGTAAATATGTGCATGGGTTTGCTTTTACCTGTCAAACATGCAGATGAAAAATTAACTATTAGGGCAACCACATTAACAGTCAGTTGAAACTGAACAAATTTTTGAATGTTAATGTAAACTGAACGCCCCCATTTGGCCACAGTCACAATTGTGGAGAAATTATCATCAAGTATTATGACATCAGCACTCTCTTTTGCCACCTGAACATTGGAAAAAGAATTGTTTCAATTGATGTTTGATATTCTTCATTCATAAAGAAAAAGTTGAGCTTAATAACGATAAACATCCATTACCAAATTATTTGAACAAAAGGGGGGGTTCAATGCAAAGTGAAAAGGCAAAATAATGGCATCAAATTCAGCAGATAAGAATGAAATCAGAAAATCATCCACAATCAAATAATATGGAAGGACAAAAATCACCATAACACCCTCAAAAATCAATTGAAATTGAAACTAGGTTTAGCACACGATATACTAGATTCATAAACTTCATAGTTCAACCCATGTTTATATTAATGCAATAACATATTTCTGCCCATATTTTTCTCTCACCAGAATCTTGCAGGATGTGTTTCAGCTGACAAGAATGAAATCAGAAAATCATCCACAATTAAATAATATGTAAAGACAAGAAACACCAATAACACCCACAGAAATCATCTTAAATTGATGCTAGGTTTAGCACATTACACGATATACTAGACTCATAAACTTCATATTTCAACCCAAGTTTATAATAATGCAAGAATATATTTCTGCCTGTATTTTTCTCTAGACAGCATCTTGCAGTATGTGTTTCCAGCCCTTTTTCTAGATCAGACTGCATGACCAAATCTAGGATTGCAGACCAGCACACAAATGTTGCAGCAATCCAGTCACATAGTTAAGTCACAAGAAAAATCCATCTAAGCTGAAACCTGTTGGTCATTAGTGCTTAGTGTCTGATTACACAAAAAAGAACAAAAACAACCATTTACCAGCAATCGAGTTTAATTTTTCAGATGCATGCCATAACAATAAAGAGCCATTTGCCAATCTTGGCCCTGACTACCCAAGGTTTTGTGAGGGGTGGACTAGATATGGAACTAACCTCCATTACTTTTTGAATCGTAGTTTTCTTTTAATAGTAAAAAGCAAATTTCATTAAAAAGAAAAAGGAGATTACAATCTACTCAGGTGTTAAGATTAAACCAAGGAAAAACAAGTCAAAGGGACTCTAACAATTACAAAATTGTAATTTGACTACACCCCAAATATAAGCCTCTGGATCAAAGAAGCAGACTTGAGCGAATCTAGGCAACAGTGAAGCACCTACTAGAGTTGACTAGGCATCACCTAGTGATAGAATTTTACAACATTAGAAAAAATACATTTTAGGTGAGGTTCAAAGTATTGATATAATACACCCTGTATCAGGTGTATCATATTGTATCTAAGGGTCACAAACATGGTTTATAAAAGGAATTTGGGGGTTTGAACATTTTTAAAGGTTAAAAGATGATGTGACAAGTCCACTGTGAAGGTCAGACCAAAATAACAACTACAACAATAATAGTTTGGAAAACCCAAAGCTCTCAATATGCAAAACTTGTGCATTGAGAGTACCGAGACTTTGAACCATGATCTTAGGTTAGTTTCATAGCTTAATATGCCAATCAGCATGCATACCAATTGGAAAAAACACGAAGTAGAGGTTCCAGCAGAAAAGGAAGTTTCAAGTGGGAGGTTGAAGGAGGTTCGGGGAAGGGAAGGAATCAAAGTTGGAGGTGGGGAAGTGCTTGTGTTGAAAAAGTTTCTGATTTTAAGAGGAGTCAGGAGGCAAAGAGACAGGAAATTGGCGATGAGAAAGAGGTGGAGATAGATGTGAGGGGACTGTTGTAGCTATGGATGGGAGGGCAATCGGGTCAGTTACAGGGAAAGATTTCGGAACATGTGTAAGCTCAAAGGTGATATTTTATCACTTTTCTTGCATTCCCTTCTTTTTCTTTCTTAATAAATTTTCTTTTTTAACTATTATCTAAAAAATGCCATAACAATCAATACCAATATTATCTCTATAGTTATTAGTAATCTATCAAATTAGTAAGCAATGCATAATGTTGAAACTTGCAATCAAATAGTTATTTCACGTGTGCCTCCTTTTTTCAATCCTTACTTCTCATCACAGAAGCTCAACCTTTCCTAGTTAAAGAGGTATGGTGTTGCCAGATTCCCCCTAAAGTAAAGGTTTTTTTTGGGAGGCCGTTAACCAAATCATCAACACCCATGAGGGGCTCCAAAGGAAATGGAAACACTGGGCTCTCTCTCCTCATGTGTGTGCTCTTTGCTTGAAGAGCGGGGGAAATACTAACCATCTGCTGTTACAATGTCCCTATGCTTCTAGACTATGGCAGCTTTTCCTCTTGCTGTTTGGAAAAACTTGGGTGGCACCAGGTGCAGTAGTAGATCCATTCAAATCAGATGTTTATGGTGGCTCCACTCAAAGACAAAAGATCGTTTGGCAATGCATTCGCAGTGCAATTCCATGGGTTTTATGGTGTGAAAGAAATGCGAGCATTTTTGAAGAAAAATGCAAACCTGTAGAGGAAGTGTTTGAACTTACAAAAGTAAGGGTAGCTCACAGGGTTGTGATATGTGGAGCTTTTCAAGGGGTTTATATCAATGATCTGCTTAGGTA
This sequence comes from Nelumbo lutea, assembly GCF_056320005.1. NCBI lineage: Eukaryota > Viridiplantae > Streptophyta > Magnoliopsida > Proteales > Nelumbonaceae > Nelumbo > Nelumbo lutea. Next base: position 125,807,305 of record NC_142684.1, read on the forward strand.
GTGGCAGGTGGTGACAGAGTTTCAGCATACACCATAGTTGTCAAGGCAACAAGGCGCCCTTTGAGGCTCGCCTCGCCTAATCGCCTAACAGTTTTCTACTTCCTACTATAAAATACTTCTTTATTCATTCTTTTTTGAGATTATAATTGCAAAATAGACATTATTAAACTAAACTAATCATTTTGTGTGTTTATATACTAATTCATTTTTATTATTTTCTTATTTATTTGGGTTTAATCAACACAAACATTGCTAAATGCTGTATTGAACCCTCAAAGACTTAAAAACCTGAACCAATACGTAAGGAAGAACTCAAAATTTTATCTAATCAGCACATTTTCTTCTTCTTCTTCTTCTTTCTTCTTCTTCTTCTTCTTCTTCTTCTACTACTACTACTACCAATACTTTTTATTTTCTTCTTTTCCTATAACAAAAATAAGGGTTCAGCCCCTATATTTTTTGAATTTCATTTTCCTTCTTCCTTTTCTTCTCATGAATATGTTGATTTTCTATACTTTAATATGAAATTTATACTTTTCTTATGAAAACCATGAATAATTATTAAAGAAATATGGTTATGGCACCTAGGGAACTACCCTAAGATCTATTTTTTAATTAAAAAAATTCATCACCTAGACACCCGCCTAGGCGACTAGGCATCCCCGAGTTGCCTAGCCTCGCCTTGGCGCCTTGAAAACTATGGCATACACGAAAACAAAGGATGGTAGATTGGTCCCCTCCTGATCTAGAGGTGCTCAAACTCAATTTTGACAGTTGCAGCCTTGGAAACATATGTAAACCTGTCCTTCAAATCTGATAAATAAATTTGATTACAGCAGTAAAAAGAACAAAGATAAGTGATTACAGCAGAAGGAAGAAGATGAAGATGAAGAAGAAGAGAAGGAGAAGAGAGTTCGATGGATTCCCTCCTCTCTCTCTCTCTCTCTCTCTCTCTCTCTCTCAATCTTTAATTTAATCTCACTTAACTTAGACTAATTACATCTCTGCCCTTTAAGTGGGCAGCCAGCATATAAAACACTTAAAAGAAAACAAAACAAGTTAATAGGCCCATTAACACATAAAATATAAACAAAACGCTACTTAAAAGCACTAAGGCCCATTCAGCCCAATCTCTCTACACTCCCCCTCAAGTGGAGCATAGATGTCAATCATGCCCAGCTTGCATATATGGTGAATCAATTTTCCTTTTGGAACACCTTTGGTCAAGACATCAACCAACTGCTCCTCTGAAGAAATGAAAGGCAAGCAAACTTCCTCTAAAGCAACTCTTTTTTATCAATAACACTTTCATTAATTCATCAGTAGAAAATTTACAAGTGGAAGACAAACACACTTATCTTCCAAGAGTCGCAAAGAACTTCAAGAAATGAAAAAAAAAGTACAAAGATACAGAGACACTAACGTTACAGCTTAGCCCAAAACAAAGAATCCCTTTCTGCCCCTTGTTTTGCTAAACCATCAGCAAGGAAGTTAGCTGATCTTTTAATCCAACATGTCTTAACTTCCATCTCCCGCACCAGCCATTTGAATTTCCTCTTCTCATTATTATACTTCCATAAATCATTTTGATCTTTAGTCAGCCACCCTATCACCACCTCTGAATCCCCTTCAATTATAAGTTTCTTGATGTTCAATTCCTTAGCTTTCCGGGCTCCTTCCATAACTGCACATATCTCAGCTCTAAGGAAGTCACCCAATCCAATTGGGCCTGAGAACATAGCAGAGATGACCCCATTTTCATCTCTAAAAACACCCCCGATCCCCGCTTGTCCCGGGTTTCCCCTACTGCATCCATCAAAGTTTAATTTCAAGAATCCACTAGGTGGGGGGGTCCAAGCCACACTCATTACTGACTTGGTCTGCGTGCAATTTGCAATTTCACCCCACTTCCTCAACATGTCATCCACAGTGTAATCTGTGAATATTTCCAAAGATTTCAGCCACTATACCGCCCTAAAATGTATGATAGCCCTCAAATCTGCTGCTCCTCTCTGAGTTTCTGAGAATATCCTGGAGTTTCTTTCTTCCCACAGTGTCCAACATACTGCAGCCCTTAGTCCTCTCCACATTGTCCTTCCCCTTTTTAACTGCCAAAAGGCCCTGCATGTCTGATGGGGGATTCCAACTGCATCCAAATAAAGAGAAAGCCCAATCCCACAATGACCTCGCAAAGTGACAAGACACCATTAGGTGAAAACCAGTCTCCCCATCTGCTTTACGCAAAACACACCACTGAGGTGACAAGCAAGTATTGGGTCTCTTCTTTTGGAATAGATCACCAGTGTTGATTCATTCCAGATAGGCTTCACAACAAAAACTACCAACCCTAGGAGGTATAGCTCTGCACCAAACCTCACCAACGGGGAAAGGGGACAAGGTAGGACTAGTGGACTGACTTAAGACTTTGAAGAACGAAGCACAAGAGAAAATGCCATTGGGGTTAGGTGTCCAAATTCTAGAATCCGCCCTAGTGGGGTCTAAGACAACATTATCAAGAAGTGCAAGAAGGCTCAAAATACAGTTGAAGTCTGAGTCCCTCAAATTCCTTCTTAGACCTAAGTTCCACCCAATCCCAGAAGTGGAAGAGGACGGGGTGGTGAAAGACGAGATCGACTCATTTTTCAAATCAGAAAGAACATACAAAGACGGAAATTGATCCTTTAGAGGGGCACTCCCCACCCAAGTTTGTTCCCAAAATTTTATGGAGTTACCGGAATTCAAGTCATACCTGATATTAGGAATGAAAACTAGTAACAGGTCATGAATGGCTTTCCAAGGAGAATTGCTTGTGATCCTAGCTCTGATTCCAGCATCCCATCCATTGTGCTCCAGCTCATGAATACTTGCCACTATTCTAGCCCATAGATTCTCCTTTTCCATAGGAAACCTCCACAACCACTTCCCCAGCAGAGTCATATTCCTTCTCCTAATACTCCCAAGCCCCAAACCACCACACGACTTACTCCTACACACTATCTCCCAACTAACTCTATGATCCCTCTTCTCTTCTCCCGACTCCCACAGGAAATCTCTCATTATCTTCTCTAATTTATTAGCAATCTTCACTAGGATTTTAAACACCGACATGAAAAAGATGGGTAAGTTAGCAAGCGTGGCCTTAATTAGTGTAATTCTCCCACCAAGAGAGAGGTAGTTCTTTTCCTAGGATACCAATCTTTTTTCAAACATTTCCATCACCGGGTTCCAGAAACTCTCTCTCTCTTGGGATTATCACCTAATGGTAATCCTAAGTAGTTCAGAGGCCACCCCGAAACTTCACACCCCAGCACTTCAGCACTCTCCCTGATCTCTCCCTCCAAATTCACCCCCACTACACAGCTTTTCCCAAGATTAACCTTCAAATTGGACATTTGCTCAAACAGTTGTATCACCGACTTTAAGTTCCTGATAAACCTCACATTACCACATTTTTTTATCAATAACATCAAGTTCATTAAATTAAGAGAATAGAGGGAAAGGAATACAGAGGGAGATAAAATAACTTAGCTCCCCAAAAAACAAAAAACTCAGGGAAAGCAAAGAAAATTAAAAACTAGCCCAAAAAACAACCTCCCTAGTCAGTCCTTGCTTGGCCAACCCATCCACAAATGAGTTTGCACTCCTCTTCACCCAGCTGTACTGAATCTCTATGTCCCAACCCAGCCATAAGAACTGTTTTTTCTCATTGTTAAAGTTCCACAAACCACTGTCCTCTATCTTCAACCAATCAACCACCACCTTCGAGTCACCTTCTAGAATCAAATGGCTAATATTTAGATCTTTTGCTCTTCGAATTCCTTCAAGCGCTGCAAGGATCTCAGCCCTAAGAGAGTCACCTTCTCCAATAGGGCCAGAGAATAAAGCAGTAACAATCCCTTCCTCATTCCTGAAGACTCCTCCAATCCCAGAGGGCCCTGGATTCCTTACACTACTGCCATCAAAATTCAGCTTTATAAAGCTCGAGGGGGGAGGGGACCAGAACGGACAAAGAGTCATCTTGCATCTTGCAGTGGAAGCAATCTCTTTCCAATTTCTTAGCAAGTCATCCATAGGACAATCTGAAAACGACTCCAAAGATTTTAGCCAGTGGACCGCACTTATAAGGATTCAGTCTAACAAGTCTTTCAAAGTTTTTTCCTTATCAGAAAATATGCACAAGTTTCTTTCTTCCCACAAAGACCAGCAAACCGCTGCCCTAATACACCTCCACATAGTCTTCCCTCGCTTCTTAGGCCAATTGAAAAGAGATGAGGAAAACAAACCTTGGACAGTCTCTGGAGGATACCAAGAACACCCAAAACGGGAGAAAACCCATTCCCAAACAGATTTAGCAACCTTACAAGAGACCATGAGGTGGTAGCCAGATTCCCCATCAGCTTTACAAAGAGCACATCTAATAGGAAGTAAACAATAGTTGGGTCTCTTTCTTTGGAGTAAGTCTAAAGTGTTGATTCTTTCCAGGAAATTTTCCCAACAGAAAAACCCCACCCGAGGAGAAATAGGTCTGCTCCAAATTTCCTTAACTGGAAATGACAACCCCAGAAGGATAGGAGGTTGAGTTAAAGTTTCAAAGAAAGAAGCACAAGAAAAGGAAACAGAGCTAGAAAGGATCCAAAATCTAGTGTCTTCCTTAGCAAGGTTTAGTAAGACACCCTCAAGGGAGGCTAGCAGAGCTACCAGGCTATCCAAGTCTGTATCCCTAATTGCCCTATGCAGGCCAAGGTTCCAACCAAAGCCCAAAGTGGAAGCTGAAGGGACTAAGAAAGAAGAAATGGGTTCATTTTTCAAGTCTGAAAGAGCATACAAGGAAGGAAACTTGTCTTTCTGAGGAGAAACCCCGACCCAAAGATGTTCGCAGAAATTTATTCGGTTACCAGAGTTTAGACCATACCTGATCCAAGGGGAGAAAACTGGAAGCAAATTATGGATGGATTTCCAAGGAGAAGCTGTTGAAGCCCTTGCCAAGATTCTAGGATCCCAACCATTGTCTTCGAACCCATGAATGCTAGCCACAATCTTAGTCCACAATTTATCCATTTCCAAAGAGAACCTCCACAACCACTTCCCCAGAAGAGCCATGTTCCTTTTCTTGAAATTACCAATCCCTAGACCTCCTATTGTTTTACACCTAGAGACCACCTCCCAACTCACCCTATGATCTCTCTTCTCCTCTCCAAGCTCCCAGAGAAAGTTCCTTATTAATTTTTCCAAAAGGTTTGAAACCTTTGAGGGGATCTTAAACACTGACAAAAAGTAAACAGGAAGGTTAGCAAGGGTAGATTTAATGAGAGAGACTCTTCCACCTAAAGAAAGATAACTCCTCTTCCAGGCCGCTTGCCTCTTCTCAAACCTCTCCACTACCGGAGCCCAAAAGCTGACACTCTTAGGATTATCTCCTAAAGGGAGGCCCAAGTAAGTCAGGGGCCAATCCGTAATAGCACAACCTAGCTCATCTACAGATGCCCTTAGGTCTCTTTCGTTCACACACACTCCCACCACATAACTCTTGTTGAAGTTTACCTTGAGGTTAGAAATCTGCTCAAAAAGTTGTATTGTCAACTTTAGATTCCGGATCCAACTGAGGTTCCCTCCTACACAGAAAAGGATAGTATCATCTGCAAACTAAAGAAGAGTTAAGGGAACCTCCTCCCTTCCTACTCTCCACCCTCTTATCAGATTCCTCGAGTCTGCTCTATGGATCAATCGCCCAAACACATCAACGATGAGGGTGAAAAGAAAAGGGGAAAGAGGATCTCCTTGTCTTAGACCTCTCAACGCCGGAAAGAAGTCCACCACAATCCCGTTCACCAGGATAGAATAATGGCAAGTCCTAACACAGCCCCAGATCCACTTGCACCACCTGTCACCAAAACCAAAACTCCTCAACACCTCCATCAAGAATGACCAATCAACCAAGTCAAAAGCCTTCTCCAGATCCAATTTGCAGACCACTCCCTTCTTCTTTGACTTTCTAAAGCTCTCCAAGCTCTCATTTGCAATGAAGATCTGATCGGTGATCTGTCTTCCCTCCACAAAAGCACTTTGGTTGGGTGCAATAATAGAGGGGAGCACCTTCTTTATCCTAAGAGACAGCACCTTAGCAATGATTTTGTACAAGCTAGTCACCAGACTAATAGGTCTAAAATCTTTTGGTTGGGAGGCATCTTTCTTCTTGGGGACTAAGGCAATGAAAGTTGAGTTCAATCCTGGGTTTATCACACCCCTCCTATGGAACTCCTCAAAGACCGAAGCAAGATCATTCTCCAAGATATCTCAGCAATCCTGGTAAAAGGCCATTGTGAACCCATTTGGACCCGGAGCTTTTGTCCTATCCATAGAGAAAACTGCTTCCTTTACCTCCTCCATATCGAATCTTTTTTCTAGCCACTCTCTCTTCTCTGCACTAAGAGTCGGCCAGTCCAAACCCTCCAACCACACTCTCTCATTCATAGGCCTTCTAAAAATAGATTTGAAGTGATTTACTAGGGCCTTTGCAATTTCAGTCGGGTGAGACAAGACTGCTCCATCAACTTCCAAGTTAGAGATGTAATTCTTCTTTCTCCTTCCATTTGCCACTGAATGGAAAAACCTTGTGTTTCTGTCTCCCTCCCTTAGCCACTTACACCTAGATTTTTGCCTCCAACTGATTTCCTCCTTGATCAGGATGTCCTCCAACTTCCTCCTTAAAACCCATCTCAACTTCTTTTCTTCCACTCCTTTAATTGAGATTTTAGGTATTGGAGTTTCTTGTGGAACCTCATTCCCTCCCAATCAACTACCGGATTCGCTTGCTCCCACCACTCTCTGATTTTCTCAGTGAACCCCGGATGAGACAACCACATATTTTCAAACTTGAAAGGGGTAGGCCCTACTCCTCTTAATTCCTCCTTGACCAAAACTATTGGCCAGTGGCCTGAAGTGAGTCTAAGGAGAGCCCTAGAAGAAATGTTGCCCCAATGATCCTCCCAATCAGTTGAGAACAAAAATCTGTCCAACTTAGAGCAAATTGACTAAGATTGAAGGTTGGACCAAGTGAAGTTATTATTTAGGAAGGGAAGTTCTTTGAGATTAAAAGAATCCACAAATTGGTTGAACTTCCTCATACTTGTTGTCACTCTCTGTCTGGGGTTGTTGGTTTCCTCCATAAATCTCACTACATTAAAGTCCCCGCCCACACACCAGGGTCCATCCCAAAGGCCTCTAATGTCACTCAATTCTTCCCATAATTTCTCCCTTTGCCTATAGTCATTGGGGCCATACACATTTGTTAGAACCCATTCATACCCATTGGCCACCTGTTTGAACTTCAAGGTGACAGAGTGATCTCCAATTAGCTCCTCCACACCTAAGAGAACTATTTAGACTTAAGATTCTCATTGAAAACTAAAGGCTTTAACCCTAAGTCCTCTAAGAACTATTTAGACCCTTTTCTTCTAATCCATTTCACTTCGAACTTCTTGTCCCCCTCAATATCTTTTTTTAATCTCTCCACTTCACTCAGCCTTCTGAACTTCATCTTGTTGTCCCCTTTATTTTGCATGTAGGGTTTTAGGTCATTCGGGTTCTTCAGCTTGCACCCCAACTTTTTCACAAACTCTACAACTGACTCTTCCCCAAAGGTTTCCTCTTTCCCTAAAGAAGCACTCTCCTCACTCCTAGGAAGCTTCTTGTTCCTTCTCACTTTACCTCCAACCACAACCCTGTCTGTCCCCTCCAGGCTCCCTCTCTACAAATTCTTCCTTTCCACTTCGCCCAAGAGGCTTTCTAAGATTTCCCTAATTATTGTCTCTGCATGAATCCTCACCCACTTCCCCCCCTTGTAGACTCAATGTGGCTTTCAGACTAGGGGCTTCCGACTCTTGGTTGGGAAGAGAATTTGGTACAAGAGATACAGAGCGCTCATTAGTATCCAAAGCTGAATTGATAGAGTTGAGGGATTTACCTAAGGTAGAGAAGAGAGGAGAGAGCACAGGCAAAGGAGAGGTAGTCACTTTCTTTTTTGGGAAAACAGAGCACTCTGTCTCCCAAAGATGGGGGAGGGAAATCCCTGTCGTTGTATCAACACAAAGACCCCTTTCTGTACCCAAGTATGTACCTCTTTGTGAAGTACCCTTGTTCTACTCTGAGAAGACCCGAGCAACCTCCTTTTCGGCCTCTTGCAAAGCACTAGAACTAAGGGGGGGCTCAGCCAGTAATGGGTTAAAATCAAACACCCACTCCTCCCGAACTCCATCAAGTCTTCTTCATCAAGTCTCCCTTTCTTTCTTCTGTCCTCCCGAACTCCATCAAATTCCACTCCTTGATTCTTGCTTTCAAGAATTGTCTTATGGAATCTCATCCCCTCCCACTTCACCAACGGGTTACACTCATGCCACCACTCCCTCACTTTGTTAGGAAACCCTGGATGAAGTAACCACATATTTTCAAATCCAAAGGGGGTAGGACCTCCACACCTTCTTTCCTCCTTACATAACACTATGGGCCAGTGATTCGGAGGTCACCCTTGGGAGAGCTCTAGCATCCAAAGTTCCCCAATGTTCTTCCCAATCCAAAGAGAACAGGAATCTATCCAGCTTAGAGCGAATGGGTCTAGATTGGAGATTTGACCATGTAAATGCCTTATGTGCTAGGGGAATCTCTTTAAGCTCAAAGGCATCCACAAAACTGTAAAACTACCTCATGCTTTTTGTCACCCTCTGGTTAACCTTGTTGGACTCTTCCGAGAATCTAATCACATTGAAATCCCCACCCATGCACCAAGGCCCATCCCACAACCCTCTAACATCAGCCAGTTCCTCCCACAGCTCATTTCTCTCTCTATAGTCATTGGGTCCGTAAACATTTGTGAGCACCCACATATAATCATCCTCTTGCTGCTTAAACTTCATGGAAACCAAGTACTTTCCGATCAACTCCTCCAGACCTTCAACCACATCCCTCTTCCACATTGTTACAATCCCCCCGGAAGCACCCCACAATGGAGCCACCACCCAGCTAATCCCCCTGGCTTTCCATACACTCCTTGCCCATTTGTCATTAAACTCCTTTCTCTTAGACTCTTGCAACAGCACAATGTCTGGGTCATACCGTCTTACTACCTCTTTTATTGTTGCTCTCTTCTTCGCACTCCCAATTCCCCTCACATTCCAACTAAGAATCTTCATTCCGCTTCTTTTTTACAAACCCCTTGCCATCTACCCACTACTTTCCCCCTTTCCTTCTATCTCCTTTTACCACGAGCTTCTCGTCTCCTTCTACATCTCTCTACTTCACTCAACCTCCTCTTCTTTGTTATGATCTGCATCTTCCTCTTCTGTAAACTTTCTTTCAACTTGTTCAAATCTTCCAGCCTACAGCCCGAATTCCCTAGAAATTCTGCTATTGTGTCTTCTCTCCCCGATTCCACCACCCCTACCCTTCCTACAGAATCCCCTTCATCTCTATCCACCTTCCTTTCCTTCCTCTCCTCTAGTCCCACCTCAGTTCTTTCCTCTCCAACCTTCCTCCTCTTAATGTTACCTCCCTCCTTCCTTGCTTTCTCCCCATAATTCTCTCCATCTCTACCCTCATTCCTTTCCCTCCTCTCCACTAACCCCTCCTCCCCTTCCCTCCTCCAAATCAGCTCCCCTTCCACATCCTTAAACACTCTTCCAATGATTTCCCACACTTTTCCACTCCTATACCTTTCTTCCCGCACCTTCCCACAATCCTTCCTTCCCCTCTCCCCCTTCTCAGAGAGCCCACCTACTAGCTCGGCTGCATATTCATGGCCTACAGAACATGGTATAGGAACGGAATCTGGAGCCAAAGACACAGGAGACACATTAGTAGCACAAATCGAAATCACATGGTTACCTGGGACTGATGGACAAGCTAGAATAGGATTGCTCTCGACCTCTTGTTCCGGAGGTTGGTAAACAATTATCTTCCTGAGTTGAATGGGAAGTACTTCCGTCCTTTGGTCAACCTGGTGATATTCCACTCTACCCCTGGGTCACCCCTAGATGGCATATTCCTGCTCTGCTTCCGGTTCTCCCAGTTTTCCTCTTCTGATAAACCTTGCGCACTCTGTGGTCTTGGGAGTGAGATAAGTCGATTGCAGTCTTCACCATGGAATAATCTTGCAATATTCCACCCTTCCATATCACCTCCAACACAACTGCCTTCATCATTTACACTGCCCACGCTAGAGCCATCAACAAAAAGGTCCTCCGATTCATCATCGCCTTCACCGCACTGCACCCCTCCTTCAAACTTCTCTTTCTTCTCTTCAGTTCTTCCCCTAGTGAAACTTGGCTTCGGCCTCTCTGAGAAGCCTCGCATGGGGCTAAGCTCCTTCAAACTTCATCGGGAGACCCACTGTAACGCCCTCTTCTTTTCTAGTTTCCGATGCTGCGTGCATTCCCCCTTTTGGCTCGCGGCTGGGGACAATAATAGACCGTAACCAATGTCTATCATAGTCGAAACCCCAATCACGTGTTTCATTAAAAGCTCACGCGCCTCTTTAACAAGCGGGGTCGGGCCCGCTGACCTGTATGGGCCTTTACAAATACCATTAGCAGCCCACATGGGCTTTTGCTTTGGCCCAATCTTAAACACCCGCGAACTCACGTGACTTTTAAGAAGGTCACACACGTCCAACCCCGGCCCCGGTTTGGTTTTATCAGGTCTATGTTCGGTTCTTCCTTGGACCAACCCCCTTTCCTTGTTCAAAAAAGTCTTGGCGCCGGTTACAACCTGTGCAAAGGACCTGCCACCCTCCAGACTGTTCACTGCTTCCACACGCGAAACTCCCACCCCCTGCCTGCTACCCTTTTGTTTCTCCAGCAAATGTTTTTCCATTTTGGTGAAAGTGCTTTTCTTGTTTGAATCCTCCAACCCTTTCTTGCCATGCAGCTCTTCTTCTTCAACCTTCTCATCTCCCTCCCTACGAGCCTCTTTCCAGAGCATCGATTCAATGGATGAAGCCAGCCACACTGAGTAGCAATGCCCTTCGATTAACACCTCTATCTTTCGAGGAATCTCCTCAGGTTTTACTCCATTCAATAAAATGGAAGCTGAACAAAGGTCTCCCCAAAAGGCACCTCCTAGTGATCCTCCACACATCAAAGCAATGGCTTCAGCCGTTTCTTGCTTCCACAAGTGAAAGGGAAGACCTAAAAGACGCAGCAACACTCCATCTTCAACAAAGAAATCTTTGGAGTTTGATCCCGGACACCATCTTGATACTGTGAAATTTCCAAGTTTAGCTTGGATATTTAAAGCCTCAACTTCTACTCTGTTCTCAAGCAGATCCAGCAAAGCCTTGTCCTTCTCAAAAGGTGTTAAAATAAATGTGCTCTTCAACTTTAAACTTGTTGTTAACAGCTCTGCAACTTTCCTCCAGTCAGGAATGGGAGTTGAAGCTTTAACTATCAGTTTACTTTCCCAATCACCTCTCTGTATGTTTACTCCCATTCTGTATTTACCTGCCCCAGCTATCACTAAAAGAGTCTCTTGCTTAATATTGTTCACCATACTGCTAGAACTGCTTATCTTCCTTTTTACTATTGCTTCTCTTTTAAAACTCAGGCGTTTCAACAGTTCACATAAGGCGCCATGAACTGCCTTCCAGCCCTGACTCTTTCTTCCTTCTGGAAATCAGATCATTTGCTTACCCTTGCCAAAAAAAATCTGTCAAGGAGATAAAAAAACCTTTAAGGTTTCTCTTACACTCTACAACAAACCTTCTTCCAGTTTCTGAGAGAAGCTCTTTCCAACTATTTTGCTTGCCTTTGCTACTCGCACCTTCCACAAACTCCTTGAGCCCTTCAATTACCCCCACCCCTTCTAACAGCACCATCCCTCTCTTTGCTTCCCTGATTTTCAAGCTCAGTTGATCATTTAATCTCAGTTCCTCAAATAGAAGCTCCTTAGATTCAATCTTCAAAGCTTTTTTCCAACGGCCTACCTCCACAAATTCTCCCATCTCAGTTCCTCACCCTCTCACCCTCTCACCATCTCAGACAATGGCAACAGACGAAAACACAGTTCCTCACCCTCTCACCCTCTCACCAACTCAGACAATGGCAACAGATGAAAACACAGTTCCTCACCCTCTCAGCAACCCTCTCTTTGCTTCACCCTCTCACCCTCTCACCCTCTCACCCTCTCACCATCTCAAACAATGGCAACAAACGAAAACACAGTTCACGAGTCGCTGGATGGAATTATGTTCAATGTTGATAGTTACCTAATTATCACAATAGAGCATCACTGGCTTCTCACAATCAATACCCAACTCTCCCAAAAGTGATCTCAGCCACAATAATTCTGACACTCCATGTGCCATTACCCTATGCTCTGCTTCAGTTAAAGATCTAACTACCATAGACTGCTTCTTACTCCTCCATGAGACAATGTTCCCTGAATCTCTGCTACTAAAGCACAATATCTTGAAGTGGATCTCCTATCATCAATACATCTGGCCCGGTCAACATCAGTGTATGCTTCCAACTTCATGTGTCCATGCTTGGAAAATAGGATGCTTTTCCCTAGAGTGCCGTTCAAGTAACATAAAACTCTTTTTACAGTTGTTAAATGTGTATCTCTAGGAGAATTGCATAAACTAACTAATGACACTCACTGCATAGGAGATATCTAGCCGAATCATATAGAGATATAGCAACTTCCCAAGCAATTTCTGCAACACTCCCTTATCAGACAACAATTCACCATCAATAGAACAAAGCTTGTGATTTAAGTCTATAGGGGTGGAGGCCAATTTAGCACTAAGTTTGCCAATCTCTGCAAGGAGATTAAGGACATACTTGCGTTGAGAAATAAAAATACCATCTTTAGATCTAGCAACTTTAATTCCCAAGAAATATCGAAAATCCCCCAAATCTTTTATCTCAAACTCAGTGTTAAGAAACCTTTTGAGCTGAACCACTTCCTTGGTGTCATTACCAATAACTACAATATTATCGACATAAACAATCAAAAAGGTCACCAAGGAATTACTTCTCTTTACAAATAAAGTATGGCCAAATTGAGTCTACATGTAACCAAAAGAAACAAGGGCAGCTCTGAATCTCTCAAACCAAGCTCTAGGAGATTGTTCGAGACCATAAAGAGATTTGTTCAATTTGCACACATTCCCTTGCATTTCCTTCCCATACAACTCTTGGAGGTAAAAACATATAAACCTCTTCATGTAAATCTCCATTCAAAAAGGCATTTTCAACATCAAATTGATGAAGGGGCCAATCAAAAGTAGCCGCTAGAGATAACAGAACTCAAACTGAAGTCACTTTAGCCACAGGAGCAAAGGTCTCAAGATAATCAATACTATACATCTGAGTGTAACCTTTAGCAACTAATTGAACCTTAACCCTCTCAACAATACCAATAGAATGATACTTGATAGTGAACACCCATTTACAACCAATTTGTTCCTTCCCCTCATGCAAATCCAAAATATCCCAGGTATGGTCCTTATGCAAAGCATCTAGCTTAATCATCATAGCATCCCTCCATTCTGGTTTGGATAAGGCTTCTAGTACGAACTTAGGAATCACATGTGTAGAAACGGAGGCAAGAAAAGAATAATAGGTTGGAGAAATAAGGTTATAGGACAAGTGTTTGGATATACAATGGACTTCTAGTACGGACTTAGGAATCACATGTGTAGAAACGGAGGCAAGAAAAGAATAATAGGTTGGGGAAATAAGGTTATAGGACAAGTGTTTGGATATACAATGTGTTGTACACTTCCATTTGCCTTTGTAAAGGACAATAGGAAGGTCAAGATCTAGAAAGGTAGTAGATGGGTTAGAGGAAGGCTAACTTGTGATATTAGTAGTGATGGAAGGTGTAGGAGGCTCTATTGAAGGAATGAAAACAACTTGCCCATACCTGAGTCTATCTCTGGTTCCACCTTTGGACAATAGGATGTGAAGGAAACGTGGGAGGATGAGCAGGAGGAGAAGGGGTTGCAGGAACATGTGAAGTAGACACAATGGGAGGTGCTACAGAAGTAGATGACGCTAATGATGAATCAATAGGAACTAGGAGAGGAATAACTAGGGACATAACAAACGGCTCCTCAGAATGCTCCCCCTCAGAAGAAGTACCAAAGAAAGGAATAGACTCGGCAAATGTGACATCCTTGGAGACTAAGTAGGTGCCACAAACCAGATTAAAACAACAATATCCCTTCTATGTGAAGGCATATCCTAGGAAGACACTTATTTGTCTTAGACTCAAATTTGTGTCTTTGATGGTTCTGAACATGCACATAATATGTGCACCCAAAAACTCGAAAAGGAAGAAAGAAGAGATACTCATCTAGAAAGAAAAGGCTAAAAGGGATTTTGAAACCTAGAACCAGGGAAGGCATATAGTTAATTAAAAAATAAGTAGCACTAAGGACAACATCCCCTCAAAATTTAGTAGGAACATGAGATGCAAAAAAGAGGCTTCTAGCAACCTCAACTACATGGCGGTTCTTCCTTTCTGCCACTCCATTCTATTGTTGAGTGTAGGAACAAGAACTTTGATGAATAACCCCAAAGGCATCAAGGTAGGAAAAAAGGTTCTTCTCAAAATATTCCTTAACATTATCAAATCATAATATTTTGATCCGAGTGTTAAACTGGTAAGAATGAATTCATGAAACTTTTGCACACTAGTTGGTACTTATCCCGGGATCTCGGTAAATCCAAGTATCACGAGAGAAATCATCAATAAAGAGGATAAAATACTTATAACCGTCCATAGTAGGTTAAATGATATGACCCCCACACATCAGAATGCACAATATGGAAAGCAAAAATAGATCTTTTATTACTCAATGGATAAGATCGTCTATAATGTTTCACAAGTTCACATGACTCACAATGAAAACTCGATAGAGATAGTCCTTTAAACATGTCGGGAAACAAATGACTCAAAGCAGAAAAAGATAAATGACCAAAACATAAATGACATAACATGACTCGATCAATAGACTCTAACAAAACTTACTCCAAAACAACTTCATTAGGTGGTCCAAGACTTCTACCATGTGTGTCCAGCAAGTATATTACATTCGCCTCATGGCCACTCCCAATCATCCTCTGAGTTATCAGGACCTAAAAATCACAATGAGTAGGAAAGAAAGTTATGCTACAATTCATGGACTTGTTCAAGCTACTGACAGAAAACAGGTTGGTATTAAGTTTAGGGACATGGAGAACAAATGATAAAACAAGAGTGTCAAAGGCTTTGATATCTCCTTTGCTAGAGATTGGAGCAAGAGACCCATCTACAAGGGATATATCTTCTCTCTACCAGAGAGAAGCTAATATGAACAAAAGAGGTTAGGTATACTGGTCATATGATCTGATGCACCAGAATCAATAATCCAAGGGGTTTTATGATTACCTGAAATAGTAGCATGATTTGCAAAAGCACAAGAAACTGTGTGGTTAAGTGAGCAAATGCGAATGATGAGGTGTTGCCTGAAGGGTTGAATGCTGCAACAATGGTCTCCAAGTGATTAAGTAACCTCCCATACCTTTCAAACTTTGCCTTTACTACTACCAGCTGCTCCATAGTCGATTTTTCTTCACTTTCCCTATTTCTTCCTTCAGGCACTATAGCAACACTTGCATTTTTAGGCTTCCCTGTCTGACCACTCTTCTTGAAATTGTTGTTACTATTGTTCCGAAACTTGACCGGGAGAAGTTCTAGATGGAGTTTCCGACAAGTGTCCGTAGTATGCTTCGGTTTCTTGCAATATTCACATATCACTTCCTTCTTCTCAATCGGCCCTTTTAGCTTTATCCAAGTATTTGCGAAGTGTTCTGAAGGTGGTCCTTGTAGATGTACTTGTCATCTACTCTCTTCACTGCTCACCATAAAGTATGCTTGAGCAAGGGTGACTTCACTTTGGCCAAAATATCATGCCTACTAATGTTGAACTTAGGGTTGAGTCCTGTAAAAAACTCAAACACCCGGTTTCATTCTACCAATTTTCTAAATGTCTATGCATCCTCAGTGCCCTCCCATACAACTGTCTCCATAACATCAATCTCCGGCCACAATGACTTAAACATGGAGTGGTAAATTGCTGCACTCTTCTCCACCTATCTAAGATTATTCACATCACTCTTCAACTTATAGGCTATCGCAACATTTAACTTCTATGAATATGTTTCAGTGGCACTGTCCCAAATCTCCTTCGTTGAAGTCATCCAAAGGCAATGTTGGCTTATGTGAGGCTACATAGAGTTGACTAACCATCCAATCACTGCGTAGTTCTCCTACATCCATTTTTCATACGTAGGGTCCGTCTCTACAAGTTTCTCCTTATTGCTTGTGAGATACCCCAATTAACCTCTACTACAAACATAAATCCGTATAGACTGTGCCTAGGCTAGATAATTGGTTCCATCTAGTTTAATTGTAGTCACTCCACCCAAAAAGTAATATGCTAGACCAACCTCGAATACTAGAACCTACTTCATTTCACTTCTAGATTGCTCCATTGATCAAATGAAAATAAAAAAAAATGAAAAAAAAAAAAAAACTAATTTTTCAATCTTTATGGGACTAAGGCCAGCCCAATACCAAAAGGTTCAAAGAACTAGGATTTCACTACACTCAACTCAATGGAAGAAAGAGAAAAGAGGCAGCCACTCCTACCAGAGCTTCCCAACCTTCTTCAAACCTCAACCGCCCCCTTCTGGGAACCCCAAGCCCTGAACGCCACACCCAATCTTTCTCGTTATCCTATAACTTGAAATCTCTCTAGTTGGCTAGGGTTTTGGGTAAGAAAGATAACAGCTTCACTTCTTGGCACTCTTCGGCTAGACTCTAATTCTCCAAACCCTCTACCAACTAGGTAAACAGTCCTCTGATTGATCAGAAACTTATCTCTCCATACACTCTTCTAATCGAAGGGTGTATGGGAAAAGTAAGGGAAGAAACTGCTCTGATACCAAGATGTAAATATATCCTTCAAATCTGATTACAACAGTAAAAAGAACAGGGAAAAGTGATTACAGCAGAAGGAAGAAGATGGAGAAGAAGAGAAGGAGAAGAGAGTTCGATGGATTCCCTCCTCTCTCTCTCTCTTTTTATTTAGTCCCACTTAACTTAGACTTATTACATCTTTGCCCTTCAAGTGGGCGACCAACACAAAAAACACTTAAAAGAAAACAAAACAAGTTAACAGGCCCACTAACAAAATATAAATAAAGTATTAGGGCCCATTCGGCCTAGTCTCTACAGAAACTAAGGACCCTTAGGGGTGAGAAGAGTTAGATGGCTGGTATTAACAACCTTCGGACTGTGATGTGGTTCAGTTTCTGCAAGAAAATAGAGAAAGAAAAGAAAATAACAGAAAGGAGAGGAGACGAAGAGAAGAGAGAAGAATGAAAAAAGGGAGCAGTTATTATGATTCTGCCGCCCATATATGATATTTATAGATTTCTATCGTAAAAGAGATTACAATGGCATCTATACCCCTGCCCCTAATACACTACTTAACAGAATAAATAGTAACTACAAAGGCCCAAAAGAAAAATAATAACAGATCCATAACAAGGCCCAAACAGAATTAAAAAAAGTAAATAAAGAAATAACCAATATGACGGGGTAGCACCAAATAGATTACTATACTGTTTCTCTACACTCTCCCTAAAGTTGGGAATAGATATTGGTCATTCCCAACTTGCCTAAATCTGTCTCTAACTTGACCCTTAAAATTGCTTAGGTGAAGAGATCAACAAACTGCATACCGGGGGCAACATAAGGAAGGCAAACTTCTTGGGAGGCAACTCTTTCTCTAAAAAAGTGTCAATCCACCTCAATATGTTTGGTTATATCATGTTGTATGGGATTATGAGCAATATTTAATAGCAACCTGGTCATCACAATATAGCATTAGTGGCCTTTCATGTTCAACCTCTACTCCTCAAATAGTGATTTTAGCCATAACACTTCAGCCACCCCATTAGCCATTGATTTGTACTCTGCTTCAGCAACAACATTTTGTTTTTTACTCTTTCAAGAAACAAGATTGCCTCCAATAAGGGCACGGTACCCCGAGGTAGATCTCCCATCATCCACACAGCTAGCCCAATTTGCGTTAGTGTACACTTCTATCTTCATATGACCATTATTCTTGAAGAGTCTACCTAGACACCTCTTTATGTAGGCAAGTATCCTTTTTTTTATCAACAAAGTAGGCAAGTATACTTCTTCTTGGAGATTACCATTCAAAAAGGCATTCTTAACATCCATTTAGAACAACGACCATGAGAAGTTTGCAGCAAGTGATAACAACACTCATTTATCAAAAAAAAGAAAAAAGTGATAACAACACTCTAATTGTGTTCATTTTGGCAATTGGTGCAAAGGTTTCTATGTAATCAATACCATAAGTTTGTGTATCCCTTAGCAACTAATCAGGCTTTATATCTTTCAATTGAGCTATCTGCATTGTATTTCACTGTAAATATCCATTTGCACCCAGCTAGTTTCTTCCCTCTTGGCTGATCTACTAGCTCCCAAGTATCATTGTGATAAGTGCATCCATCTTTATCTTCATTGCTTCCTTCAACTCAAGTACTACCAGGGCTTCTTGCACTATTCTGGGAATGGATACAACAACAATGGACACTAAAAAGGACTTAAATGATGGTGAGAGGTGGTCATAAGAAAAAAATTGAGAGATGCAATGGGCAGTAGATGAGGTGCAACGACATTTCCCTTTGCGTATTGCAATAGGAAGGTCAAGATCATATGTGGGTGGTTGAGGTTCAATGGTAGTGGTAGGCATATCTTCTGCAACAACTATGGGTACAATGAGTGTAATACATGAATCTGGTGTCACAAAGGTGATAGGAGGTGACCTGGACTACTCATTACTAGAACCAACTTGCTTCTCCCATCGTCTATAAAACACCCTCAATTCCTTGCAGTTTTGACAGCCACTCTCACTACACTCCCCTTTAGTGACAAGAATAGGCAATGGAACTTCTTGACCAAAAACACCTTATTCACCACACTCACCCAAAGAAAAACTCCTAGAGTAATAAGGGTCATCCTCAAAGAAGGTAACATCCATAGACACAAAATAAGTCCCAAAAACAAGATCATAATAGAAATACCCTTTCTGATTTTGTGCATACCCAAGAAAAATACACTTGGTTGCCTTGAGATCAAATTTGGAACGGTGAGGTCCAAGGATTTGAACAAAAAAAGTGCAGACAAAAGTCTTAAGGGGAATGGTGAATTGGTCTTTATCAGGGTATAACAGGTTAAAAGGAGCTTTCATGTCTAAAACTTGTGAGGGAACTCTGTTAATAAGATAAAAAACAGTGTAGATGGCATCCCCCAAGAACTTAATAGGAACATTAGAATTCAGCATAATGCTCTTAGGAACTTCAAGAATCTATCTATTCTTTATCAATAAGATGAATGGTAGAGTCTAAAACCAAGTTTCAAGGGTGTCAAAGAATCAATCCGACCCCAACCCCCAAAGAGCCTTTATTATATTATGAATATTTACAAGTAAGCCAACATGAGCTTAGAGAATTTACGAGAAGGCCCTTATAGGCCAAAAGGATTATAAGAAAGCCCTTATAGGGTTGAAAGAGAAAAATAAAGTAATAAAAGATACAATGCAACAAGGGCTACAATATTAGAATACATAAATATTCTCCACACTCCCTCTTAAACTGATGCGAAGTCATAAGCATCAATCGCATCAGTTTGCCCACAAGAAATAGATGTCTTGCCCTCGTCATGGCCTTGGTAAAAATGTCAGGAATTTGCATATCTAAGGCCACATGAGCAAGAGAAATAGATCCAACAAGAAACATATCTCGGATAAAGTGACAATCCACCTCAATGTGTTTAATCCTCTCATGAAAAACAGGATTTGAGGCAATCTTGATAGCACGGATGTTGTCAGCATAAAAAGGAATCGGAGTAGCAAGATGAACACCAAGATCATCAAAGAGAGATTGTAGCCAAACAATTTCACTATAAACAGATGACATATCTCTATACTCTGCTTCTGTAGTGGACTTGGAGGTTTTTTGTAGTTTCTTGCATTTCCAAGAAATAAGGGAATCACCAAAGAAGACACACCACCCTGTAGTAGAGCGTTTGGTGTTGGAGAAACCTGCTCAATTAGAATCAGCATAGACTCACAACTGAATAGGAGAGGAGGCTAAAAAGAATAGGCCCTAGGATAACGTGCCACAAACATATTGAATAATCTAATGAACAACAGTTAAATGGGGTTGATGAGGAGCAGAAACAAACTGACTCACAATCTAAACCACATAAGAGATGTCAGGATGAGTCATAGTAAGATAAATGAAAGAACCCACAAGTTGTCGATAGAGTGTGGCATCAAGAAGTACTGGACCCTCTGTTTTGGATAATTTGACATTCAATTCCAATAGAGTATCAACTTGCTTGTCATCAAATGAAATTAGCCAACTTAAGAAGATCATATGCATACTTTATCCGCGATCACTTTGTTGAACCTCAAGTCCTAGGAAGTAGATGAGAGCACCCAAATCCTTCATATGGAATGAATTATGAAGTAGGGATTTAAGTTCTCAAATTCCCTCATCATCATCCATTATCAACAACTTATCATCAACATAAAGGAGGATTGTGATGCCTTGAGATCTTCTACAAATGAATAGAGAATGGTCAAAGGAACTTTGGCTATAGCCAACAGCAACAACATCACAGAACTTCTCAAACCAAGCTTGAGGAGCTTGTTTCAGACCATAGAGAGACTTTTTCAATTTGCAAACAAGCGAGAGATCATTACAGCCCAGTGAAGGATTCATATACATTGTCTCCTTGAACTAGCCATGAAGAAAGACATTCTTCACATCCAACTAATGAATAGACCAAGAGTGTACAGCTGATAGAGCCAGAAGAACATGACCTATAGTAATCTTAGCAATTGGGCCAAATGTCTCTTCATAATCAATACCATATTCTTGCATATACCCCTGGGCATCAAGGCAAGTCTTATATTAGTCTAAAGAACCATCAAATTTCAATTTGATAGTGTAGACCCATCGACTCCCAATAACAAAAGCATTTGAGGGTGTAGGGACAAGATCTTGAGTGTCATTCTCATGTAAAGCATTGATATCTACATCCATAGTTGCTTTCCAATGAGGGCTGCTACTGGCTTGTTGGTAGGTACAAGGAAAATACCGTAGAAAATGAACTATGGTTTAAAGGAAAACAATAGCGGTCAAGAAGTCTAGAAATGCAGGTGGAACGACAAAGAGGAACAGAGGTAAGAGGAGTATCACTTACAGGCACATCAACAAGATGATCCAAACTGGCAAGAAAAGGGTGGCAGGAGTAGGGTCTGTGCACGCAACTTCTTGTAGGAGAAGACAAGAAGATCCTTCACAACTATCAAAGAGGAATTGTCTTGTGTATCAAAGTTATACAAGATAGAAACTAAAGGAGTGGATAATTTAGCAATACCAACAAAGAAAGAAATATGTTCAAGAAAAACAACATTACGGAAGATACAGATACATCAGACAGATGGATCATAGCATAAAAATCCCTTATGGTCAGGAATATAACCCACAAAGGCACATATAGCAAATTGAGCAGATAATTTGGAGCACTCACAAGAGGGGAGATGTACAAAACATAGACAACCAAACACATGAAGAGAAGAAAAGTTTGGTGGATGACCAAACAATCTTTGAAAATGAAAGACATTAGAAAGAACAAAAGAAAAAATGTAGTTGATCAAGAAAACAATTGTACTAGTTGCCTCTACCCAAAAGGAAGGGGGAGCATGCGACTCCTATAATAAGGTCCTCACCACACTAGGGACATGCCTGTTCTTGTGCTTAGCCACTCCATTTTGTTGGGGGTATCTAGACAACTTCGTTGAACTTGTATCCTATATTAGTTTTCAAGTAAGATAAAGAGTCTCCATCAATGTACTCTCCCCTCGAATCTAAGCAGAGGATACGTACACAAGATTGTAACCAAGTTCGTACCATGGTGTAGAATAACCGAAATGTTGGGAAGACTTCTGATTTGTGCCGAACAAAATAAATCCATGTGTGCCTAGTACAATCAACAATAAATAGTACAAAATACATGTATGCCAATTGAGAAGTAACAGAAGAGGTCCAAACATCAGTATATTTAATATCAAATGGAAAAGTAGCATGCTCAGACTTATGAGAAAAAGGCAAAATACAACTCTTAAAACAACAAAAAACACATGAAGTATCAAAAGTTTGTAAAGAGGAAATTTTTCAAAATGCGGATGACCCAAACACTTATGTTGTAAGTCTCAGATATTGTTTATTTGACCAAAAAAAGGAATTAGATGAGGATCTAAAATAAACAGATGACTTGGTTGTGAGTACTTCTTGAATCCCAATGCAAATAGTCAACCCAACCTATGCCCCTTTCTTTTCACCTTCCTAGTGCACCGGTCCTAAATCAAGTAGCCATCATAAGAAAAAGTAAGAAAATGCCTTCATCAAGAAGTCCAATTGAATCAGGTTTGTAGTGAGATTTGGGACAAGAAAGGTCTTGGTAAGGGAGAGGGAAGAAGAGGGAGAAAGCCTATGGGACAAATCATTACTACAAATGATGTCCAAGTTTTCACCATTGGTAGTAACAATATGTTTGTGATGGATTTGTGTTGTTATTTGAAGATTCTAAGTAAGCTCCGGTCATATGATCGGTAGCTCCATAATCAATAATCCAAATAAGAGATGAGGAAGAACAATGACCAAAAAACTCACCAGATAAGCCAACAGTAGAGAAAGTAGAAGAGATAGACGAAGATACTAATTGTCGAATTTCCTCTTTATCCATAGAAGCAGATGATTCACCCAGTGATTTAAAAGGCGCACCTCGCCTAGGTCCTAGGTGCAGACCTTTCAAAAGCGCCTTGCGCCTCAGCCCAGGCGTGCGCCTTTTGAAAATTTGGCGCTTTTATGCCCTTTTTGAACATAGCAACTGGACCGGGGCTCCACCCCCGGACCCCCAACCATGCCCCTTGAGGCAAGTCCAAACAAGTCTTTGTTAGGATTTGAAATTCTTATTTCACACATGAAAAATAATGATTGTATAACTTTAATTGCCTTTTAAGAAGATATTTTATTGGAATGAATGAATGAACAACATTAGCAAATAGGGGGTTCTACTCCGCTCCATGAGTGAGTGATCGAGAACCCCCAATTCGGTAATGTTGTTCATTCATTCATTCTAATAAAATATCTTGCAAAAAAGCAGTTAGAACTATGAAATCATCATTTTTTTGTGTGAGAACTAAAAATTTAAAACCTAATGTGGACTTGTTTGGGCTTGCCTCGAGGGGCGTGGCACAAAGGCGGCTTGTAGAATTAGAAATGTAATATGTTTTACACTACATTAGCTACTTGAAGTAATGCAATTGAGTGGAAAAGGAGATTAGAGGTTTTACATGCTTGAAAATGTTTTATATGTTTGATTTTATTTTTAAATTCTCATTTGGATATGCTTTACATCTTATTTTTATGTATTTTAATTTTAGATAATAAGCTTTTAAAAACATTTATTTTAAAATTTAAGTTTATATTTTTATTAATATTATGTTTAATTTTTTTTTTGAATTTTTTGCCATTTTTTTAAATTTTCTGACATTTTTTAATTTTTAGCATTTTTTTGTAATTTTGCGTGTTGCATCAAAAAGGTGCGCGCCTGCCTCGCCTTGTGCCTCAGGCGCAAATTGACCCCTGCATCTTTTTTGCACCTTGCGCTTTTAAAACACTGGATTCACCTTTGGCAGAAGGATCAAATTTAGTAGGGGTGACATCAAAAGTCTAGCTCTCAGTTACTTGGTAAGCACGATGCTGGTTCTTTTCTTGAACACCAAATAATATGACCATGTTGCTTATAATAAGTGCACACATTTTTTTATCAATAACAGAAATCATTTTATTAATGGACAATAATATTACAACATGCTAGGAAGAGGTAAATAGGCTTAAAGAAAAAAGAAAATATGATTATAATACAGCCCAAAACATTTGTTCCCTTCCCATGTATCTGCAGAAGCATTTGCAGTGCTCTTCACCCATTGACTCTGAACCTCCAACCCCCTAGTTAGCCATTTAGCCTCCCTTCTCTCATTTGTAACCTTCTGTAACCAGCTTTGAGTCTCCTTCCACAATTAGTCTATGAATAATCAACTCCTTTATCACATTCTTCTCTTTACAATGAGAAGCAATATGGGAATTGAGTCTTGGAGGCATCCTTATTGGCTGGTTTCTTATTTCCATGGGCAATGAAAGCAGTACCAGCCCCAAAATCATCTCACTTTCCATCAAGTCCCACAACAGTCAAGAGTTTAGTCTCCTCCCTAAGGAGTTCACCCATCACTAAGTCTAGGTCTGGAAGAGTTCCTCGGCTCAAGATGTTAGACCTGATTATTTCATACTCATGTTTAAGTCTTCGTTTCTCAAAGTGTTTTTGAAGGTATTTGACATATTCCGCAAAATCCAAGGGGTCAATGCGGACCAACTCACATTCAACCCATAAATCCTGAAATCCATAATAGTATTCTTGTATTTTTCTATCCCTTTGGCAATAATCAAAATTTTCAGTTTCACTTTGATACTATCTTGATATGTTTGATCGATGGTAAACCTTCTCCAAATATGCATTACATATCATATGCAGTCCTCATTCTTCTCATATGAATAGAAATATAGGTCTCTATATAATTCAGAATCCAAGATACCAACTTTCCATTGCTGAAATGCTCTCACATCAGTTTCTTCAGGTTTAGTGACTTTACCATTCAAATAGCCCTCTAAACCTTTTCCCTCAACAAAAAAATCAACATGAAACTTTCACAAGTTGTAATTAGTTCCATTAAACTTTACTGGAATTATGTCTACTTTTTCAGCAATTTTATCAAATTGTTCACAGATGAAAACTATGCTAGTATTGAAGCCAAGCTTACAACTGGACAAACAATGACTGATCTTCAAGCAAAGATATCCGAAATCCTTCAACACACTAAGAAGAGTCTCACAACAGAAGAAGGATTTCCTAAGAAACAAGTCCAACTAGCAAAGTATTCAAAGTTAATAGTCCAAGAAGGAGATTGCAGTCCTACCGATTCAAAGAAGGGATCAAAACCCTACCAAAACATATTGAAATCCTCAACCAAACAAAATAGTATCTAGAGTAGGCTAGGGCGACACCAACTCTAGAGTTTCAAGATTAACAAAGCAGCTATTCGAGAGAAATCGGAGAAAACTCTACCTGGTAGGTGTCCTTTTCCAGGAGAAATACCAGAAGAACTAAAACCCTTTCCAAACTTATTCAAACCAAACCAAACAAGGAGATATTAGTACAGCTCCTTTGGGTGACACCAAATCCAAAGTTTTAGGCAGATCTGATAGTTCAAACAAGAGAACCAAAGAAAGCCCTAAAGCCGCTGTCGCAAGAGTCCATAATGGAATATAGTGTTGACTTATCAAAACAGCCCACAGAAGCTTCAAACCATATGTAAGAACTCAAGAGAAACCTTCAATCTTGAGCAGAAATCATATGCTAGAGCTGGTACAAAGAACCTGCTTTGATACCATGTCAATAAGATGAATAGTGGAGAGTCTAGAACCAGGTTTCAGGGGTGTCAAAGAATAGAGTAAGCCCACATGAGCTTAAAGAATTTACAAGAAGACTCTTATAGGCCAAAAGGATTACAAGAAAGCCCTTATAGGCTGATAGAGAAAAATAAAGTAATAAAAGATACAATGCAACAAGGGCTACGATATTAGAATACATCAATACTCTCCACATTCTTTCTCTTAGCTACTCCATTCTACTGGGTGTATGAGGACAAGTACTCTAATGAATAACCTCATACTCAAGGAGATATGAAGCTAAGGGCTTTGCAAAATACTCCTTGGCATTCTCAGATCTAAGATTTTTTATTCTGATTCCAAATTGAGTCAAAACCATCTAGTGGCATGGGTCAAAGTAGGTACCTAATCTCGAGAAGACATAAAATAAACCCAAGAAAAACAAGAGTAATCATCCACAAAGAAAAGGAAATATCAGTACCCACCCATTGCAATAATATGATATGGCCCCCAAACATCGGTATGCACAATTTCAAAATGAACCATACTTCTTTTATTACTCAATGAATAGGTTGATCTACAATATCTACAATGCTTTGCAAGTTCATAACTCTTACACTTCAAACTAGACACTTGGATTGACTCAAACAAAATAGGAAAAAGACTCTTCAAACACCCAAAAGACAAATGACCCAACTGATTATGCCAAGGCATAATCTAACTCACAGACTGAGACACAAAAAACCTTCCAACCTCTTTCCCCCTCCCAAGTTGATGCTCGAGCAAGTAGATTTCATTCATCTCACGGCCAATCTCAATCACCTTCCTTGTCTTTAGATCCTGAAAGACACAATGACTAGGAAAAAAAGTTACTAAGCAATTCGGGATTTTAGTAATGTTAATCATTGAAACCATATTAGTGTTGAGTTTGGCGACATGAAGGACAAGGACAAGAAGATAGAATCAAACACTCTGATATCTCCCTTACCAGAAATGGGTACATGGGAGCCTTCAACAATAGAAACCTTGTCTCTACCAGAAAATAACGAGTAGAAAGTAAACATAGAAGATAAACTAATCATATGGTCTGAAGCACCTGAATCAACAATCCAAAAAGAACTAGAGTTACTTGGGACCGAAGCATGATTAGCAATAGCTCTTGTACTTGAGTGAGCAAAAATTGAAGTGGGAGTAGTAGTAGATGTAGTAGCTGATCCGGATGACTGAGATGATCTTGAGGCTCCAGCTTCACACTCTAATTGAGTTAAGGCAACTCTGACTGCAGCTAAGGCATCTAGGGATGCAGATTTTGTAATAGACAATTGCATTGGCATTACCCTTCTTATTCTTGAGTTTTGTTGGAATAAGATGGGGATAGAGCTTCCAACAGATGCCCCTAGTGTGTTTTAGCGTCTTACAATAATCAAAAACCATCTGACTCTTGTCTTCCCTCTTTATTTCCCTCTCCTTATTACCAATAGTCCTTCGTTCCACCATTTCACTGCTGCCAAGGCTGATTCCATGGGTGGGAGCTATAACATAACCTTCCTTTTACTCTCTTCACTGTGTACTAGTGAATAGACCTGAAACAAAGTGACTCACAATGCCATATTCTAAATTTAGATCGGCAAGAAATTCAAACACTATTTGTTTCAACCAACTTCCTATATGTTGTTGCATCCGTTTGGCTTTCCCATTCAATGGTTTCTAGGTGATCCATCTCATGCCACAAAGATTTCAAAGTGGAGAAATAAACAAATACAGGTCCCCCCCCCCCCAAGTGGAGAAATAAACAACCAACTTTAAGGTTTTTTTTAATAAATCTCCCCATTGTTTAAGGTTATTCACTTCACTTTACCACTCATAGACCCTAGCAATATTCAGGGGCTGAGTAAGTTTCCTTCAAATTCTCCCAAATTTCCTTAGCAATTTTCACCCATAGGTAATTTCTACTGTTGTGAGGCTGCATAGAATTGCACAACCAAGTCATCACTATATAGTTTTCCTGAACCCATTAAGCATAAGTTGGACCTTCCTTTGCTGGTTGCTTTGTGTTTCCAGTTACATATCCCAGTTTCCCCCTTTCCTCCAATGGCCATCATGGCTGACTGAGCCCATTAACCAAGTCATCATGGCCGACTGAAAAGTATTGTTTGGCATACTTCCAGACCCCATAGATCCATCCCCAAGTGATTTTGGTTCCTTCCCAATTGTCTCCATACTAATCACACCACCAAGGTCCACAGGTATTCGAAAAAGAGTCTGTATAACAGTTCTGCACAACAAAAAACAGTTCTAGAATGCCTAGAACCCTAGAGCTGATTTGTTATCAATAGTTTAAAGCAGTCCAGAACAAAGAAACGGTTCTGAAATACCTAAAACCCTAAAACTGATATGTTTTCAGTAAAGTCTGGAACTAGCCCTAGAGATAATCAAGGGAAAATTCAGCCACACCCTCGAACTGATGTTTTTCAGTAAAAATTGGAACCGGCCCTAGACATAACCAAAGAAAGATTCAGCCGCACCTTCCAGAAGTGCCCAGTCTCCTTCTCCAAGCTATTGATCTCAGAAAAAATGTTGTTTTCTACCCAAAAAACCCTATGCGCCAGTATTAACTGAAGGGTTTAACCCCTAAACCTTAATCTGATCCATGAACACACTGATCCTTCCTGGTTTGTTGATGATCTCCAAGACTCCAGATCTTGGGCAGCACAATCTCCTCCAACAAAGATCCAAGAATCAAGCAATTCTGACTGAAAAGTCCAGCCCTAGTCTATCCTCATGTAGCTGGCTGGAACAAGACTACATGAGAACCCTGGCAGAAAAGAGAGGAGAAGAAGAGAAGAAGAATGAGAAAAGGGAGCAGTTATTATGATTCTGATGCCCAGATCTGATATTTATAGGTTTCTATCATAAAAGAGACTACAATGACATCTAAACCCCTACACCACCTAAGACACTACTTAACAGAATAAAATAGTAACTACAGCAGGCCCATAACAAGGCCCAAACAGAACTAAAAAAAGTAAATAAAGAACCAATATGGCAGGGTAGCACCAAATAAATTACTATACTGTTTCTCTACAGAGTTGTTAGAGACCATGAGGTTAGTATCATACTAAGCTATTCCAGTCCAGTGGAACAGGGAAATTCTTCTAGAGCTAAACTTTTGATCTTGGTTCAGAGTTTGAAATTGTTGGTTAGACAGGAGTTAAGGAATGCGGAAGTTGAGACTTGAGAGTGACTGTCAAATGGTTTTAGGCTGGATGACAAGGTGATACCAAATTCCTTGGAAGTTCAGACCTTTAGTCAGAATGCTCAAGCTCTAGGTGTTAATTTGAACGCTTCATTCAAATGGGTGCCCAGGAATGCCAATATGCTGGCTGATTCTCTGGCTATGGCTGGGGTAGGGAAATCTTGTTTAGATGGGGGATGCCCAGGACTGGCTGCTAATGTTTAATTTGTAACCAGTGCTGTTTTTTGCTTTGTTGTATTTTATTGTTTCTCTGTTGTCAGCTTTGGATGCTTTTTTGGCTGTACTTTTCGTGTGCAGCCTGGTGTTTAATGATTATTTTCCCTTTGTTGCTTATCAAAAAAACAAAAAACAGAGTTCTTTATGGTTGCAAACCTGTTACAGATATAAAAATGCCAAATAAATCTAAAATGCTAAGCTCCTAAATCTGGAACAAATCTGAGGAGATTGACTTATCTTTAGTATTTAAGTAAGAATTATGAATATAAACACCATTAAAAATAGTATAAAGCCCCACAATTCAAAGTACATTCTTCCCTTTATAGTGAAGATAAACATGTAGAGAAGATAGCATTGAAAAAATAAAAGGTGAAGCAAAGATTGATAAGGAAGTGAGGAATGAACTTCATTAATCAAAGCCAAAACATAAAAGCAAGGACCTTAGTTAAAATGACTCTGAGAAGTTAGCCAACTAAAAACCTGTGTTGCACATTTTTCCTATTGGCAGAAGTTCATTAACTGTTAATTTATGCGTAGCAACAAAAGCTCTGCTTGATAAAGAAATATCACCTCAGTTCCAGCAATGCCCATTGCTAGTCCAATATCTGCTTCATGAAGTGCTGGAGCATCATTTGTACCATCTCCAGTCACTGCAACAACTTCACCTAATGAGGATCGCAAGTGCTTCACCAATGTATGCTTATCCAAAGGTGAAGATCGAGCCATGACCTGGATATAATAGAAAGAATTAGAAGTTGATCCCATCAAGATTTTGCCATTATGGTGAACTGTGCCACAATGAAGTTTAAACAGACAACCTGAATTTTTGGAATTAATTCATGCAATTCTTCATTACTCTTCTCCCTGAAGTCCGGACCTTCAATGGCTATTCCATCAGTCAGAATACCACATTCCTTAGCAATGGCCTTTGCAGTGTTTATGTTGTCTCCTGTAACCATTCGTACAGTAATACCAGCTGATCTACAAATTGCAACAGACTCCTTGACTCCAGGTCGGACAGGGTCTTTAATACCCACAATTGCTATACAAGTGTATCCTGTAGCTGGAATTGGATCATTGTCAGAGAACCCATTTTCTATTTCCATATAAGCAAGGCAAAGAGTTCGAAGAGCTTCACTAGCAAATTGTTCTATTGTATCCTTGAGATGGTTGGTAGAAGCTTCATCAAGATGAACAACCTCATCCGTTGCATCTATAACCTTGTCACAAGCAGCCAGTATTATCTCTGAAGCTCCTTTAGAGTGGGCACGCATATGTCCTTCAGAAAGCTCTAACACAACACCCATTCTCTTCTTCATGGAATTAAATGGCTCAACTTTAACAAGTTTTGATTGTTTGCGCTCAGCATGAAAGTCTCCACCTAGTGACAAGCCAAACTCCAATAAAGCTGACTCAGTTGGTGTTCCCAAGATCTCGAGTTTTCCATCTTTGTTAACCACAACATCTCCCCCAGTGTTATTAAATATAGATTGGAGAAGAAGTTTTCTAGCAGTATCAGGAATTTCAGAGGACAAACTAGAAGCCTCCATGGAGCTGCTTATTTCCTTGATTTTCCCACAAATGCATGCTTTCACAACAGTCATATGGTTAGTAGTAAGTGTACCAGTTTTGTCACTACATATGCTTGTAGCAGACCCCATCGTCTCACACGCTGCAAGATGACGGACAAGTGCCTTGTCACTCATCATCTTCTTCATGGCAAAAGCAAGACTCAAAGTTACAGCCAAGGGCAGCCCCTCAGGTACTGCAACCACAACAATGGTAACTGCCACCGCAAAGTACTCCAACATTTCTAGTGCATCATCTCCAGACCAGCTGAAGTGTGTCCCCTCTTGAAACTTATGGCTGAAGAGGCCTTGTGCCAAAACTGCAAAGGTAACAACAGCAAAGAACAGACCTATCTTCCCAATGATAGTCGCTACTCCATTCAATTTGACCTGTAACGGGGTCTCATCATCACCTCCTTCACTAAGTGTAGCCATCAATTTACCCCATTGAGTTCTCATTCCAACAGTAGTGACAAGCATTTTGCATGACCCATCTTGGACTTTAGTGCCAGATAGCAGAAAAGGATTCTCCACACTCACCCCCACAGGCTCGCTCTCACCAGTTAAACTAGATTCATTTATTAGCAAGGAGTACCCTGACACAAACAGGCCATCTGCTGGGACCTGGTCTCCAATCGCAAGATGCACAATATCTCCAGGAAGTAGATCGTATATTGAGATCTTCTGTCTGTACCCATTCCTAGTAACATGCACATTGATCTTCTTCTTTTCCTTATCCAAATCCTTAAACTGTAGAGATTGCCGATAGTCACTTGTTGCAGTTACAAATACAACCAAGAGGATGCTTGAGACAATTCCAAGACCATCATGGGCTCCCTTTGGCCATCCTTCCATTGTTATACCAACAATCAGTGACACAAAGGCACAAACAGCAAGGATGATTAGTGTCATGTCATGAAGGGCTTCCCATACAAACACCCAGAAACTCCTTACTTCACTCTCAGTGAATTTGTTAATTCCATAAATCTCTTGCCTACATTTGAGTAAATCCTCAGAAGTGGTAAGCCCATTGGTAGTTGACGTGGATAGCTTGTTGGCAATACCCTCCACCCCACCATGAATTTTCAGTTTCTTTATATCATGGCCTTCAACAATGGATCCTAACTCATCGGCACAAATCTGAAAACCTGCTGCTTTGACTTCCTTAGGGACCGTGTATTCGTTGGATAATGTAATGCCTGAACAAATTCAATATAAGTTAAAATGAAGAAAACTAACCATGCATTAGTTCGATTTTCCCAACTCCTGGAGAACCATACCATGGATAAACTGAAGTGCAGCTTTTGACACCAAAACTGCAACTCTCAACTTCTCCTACAATGTCCAAGACAGAAAAACATCATGTGATCTAATAGAATAAGATCAACATAAGATGCACTAATGAACCAAAAAAAAATAATAATTATATTACTGTCGGAGAGAAGCCACCCTCTTTGTAAGAAGAAAATGCAGCCAGAAACTTTAAGATAGCTTATCAATACAGCGTACTCTGAGTAAATTTAGTATATTAGGTTTTCTCGAGAGGACAGGACCATGCTTGGCACAATGGTAAAATCTCAGGCTGAAAAATGTGAGAAAATGGATATGAATCTGAGAGCAGAAAATGTCAAGGGTTAGGTCAGTATCCAGTACACCTCTTCAAAGGAGATCGGCTTCAGTCAGGACAAACCCGTTCTCACACCGTGCGCACAGCCTGTTGCAACCTTGCATTGGGAATATCTCCCCATGAAATAAAGCATATAAATACGGAGATATTCTCAATGCAAGGCTGTAAGTAAAGGCTGTTCGAACAGGTGTTGCCCTGACCAAAGTCGAACTCTCTTCCAAGACCCTGGCTAGCCAAGGCCAATATGTGGGTAATGGCCCTATGGTTTTTTATAGATGATCCGAAGATAGTTTGTTTCTCCTGCTTATAATGCAGTATTGCTAATGAAGTCCTTAATCCATAGTTTTTTCTCTTCTCAAAAATAAAGAAAAGCAAATATTCCATTGCAATAAACTTAAGATGGAACTGGTAGAATGATACTTGAAAAAAAAAAAAAAAAGTAAAGTAAATATTTCCAATAGCAACATACTTGAAATTGAACTGTTAAGAAGGAAATACAAAAGGGTACACACTGAGATTGATTTAGGTCATCCAATCCATGTCCCGAATTCTTTTCTTCCTTTTCTGGGGGAGGGTGGGGGGTTATTTCTACTCCTTTAGAAGTCCCACTCTCAAGCCCCTTGTATTGACCCAGGAATAGGACAGTCAGTGGCTTTCCTAGTCCAACACTGTGTTTTATTCACTTTCATGATTTTGACTTTCAAAGCTGGATCATTGACAATATTTGTAGTTCGATAGAAAGAGACAATCTCATTTTTCCATGTAGCCTATAAATTAAACTGAACTCTTCCTCACTAAGGTAAAACATTTCAAGAGCTGGAAGATTAAATGCTTCATTTGTAATTATATGAATGATACTGTCAATATCCATCTTTTCCCAATTACTCAAGATTATTCACTGTCGATGCGTGTAACATTCATATGTCCCAAACAAAAAAAGGGGGCGACAGAACTAATTATTTAAAAGAACTTGGCAGCAGTGAAAAAATAAAGTTTTGAAACCTCATAATTTGATTCCGAAAAAAGGAATTGTTTGTAGAAGTAAGAAATAATTTAAGAGAGGCAGAATGGAGCTCGATGGGAAGTGATCTGGTGAAAAAATCAAAAAGACGCCAACAAAGAAAATAAGCCTACGATAAGGGTTTTAAACAATAAGAAGATAAGTCTTTGTTGTCTTTCTTTCTCTTCTCTTATTTTTTTCTTTTTTTTTTTTTGAGAGAGAGAGAGAGAAGGAGAGAGACCTGATTGGTGCGTCGCATAGCCTGGGCTTCGTAACGCTTGGAAAGGTTAGCAGTGAAGCGGAATCTTCGCTTGGGGTTCTTGACGACGCCACAGAGCTTTCTCCATCGCTGAAGCGCCTCGTTCGACGAGTTCTTAGGCTTAATATCTCCGAAATTCTTATTGAGATAGTCCTCCATTCCAGTTTTCTTGTTGTTTCTTCTTCTTCTCCTTGTGTAATATTATTATTGTTACTATCCCTGGTACGGAATAGCGTCACTGTTTCTGCAATAAGATAGGAAACCGGACTTAAATCTCAAAAGGTAATAAAATATTGATCAGACCTTCCTCTCCTGTACTAAATCAAAGGAAAAAATAAGTATGATATCGCATTTGATCTTTCCCTTTCTCCTTCTTCTCCCTCACTTCTCCTGTTCGGCCTTCCGGATCCGTCTCACTTCTCTCTGATTTACTTTTTCGGTTCCGTTTAGAGCTCAGAAAGACCAGCCACAACACCAAGCAAAAGAGCGATCGATTTGGATCTTGAGAGTTGAGACTGGGAACAGAAAGTAGATCACTGCCACTGCTCCCTCCATACCTCCGAAAGGCAGGGGGTCAAAACATGACCATGACTACTATTAACCGAGAGCCCTGGACTAGAAAGTGGAAAGTTGGAAACACCCCTCCCCCCCTCCTTCTCCCTCTCCCCTGGTTCCAAAATCCCGCCACTCGGCACTTAGCAATTCCTCTTGCCCAAAACAGGCAGCTTCCGAGCTAGCTTGGATTTTCTTACAGATGAGTGAACTCGCGGGTCGACGAATCTAGTCCGGCCGCGTTGGAAAAGGAACCTATCGGCAAGCAACGGCAAACCCAATTTAGCCGGAGGGGGTTCACCTCACCAACTGGCCAGCATTCTGATCAACGTCTTGATAGGGTTTCCACTTTCTCGATTGGCTCAACGGTGCCCCGTAGAGTCGTGTCGTTTTATTTTGATAGATGAAATTACCCAAAAACCTCCGCGCGACAAAGTCCAAAACGTTGTCTTTGCGGACGCTGAATTTTGAGAATATCAATTAATTCATTACTATTTTTTGTATTAATTTATTGCCACTTTTCTGGCATTATAATATTGTATTTGACCATTAGCTAATTAATTTATGACAGCACATGGAAGACCTTCTAACATCAAAGAAAGCAACGTGAAGCTTCCTTGAAGAGGTCAAGTTTCTAGGGTTCAAAACATTTGGTGTATGTAGATTATTGCACCGGGTGAAAATGAATAAAAATAATAATAATTAAAAATATAATTAAATTCATTAATGCAAATCAAATATAATAAAGAAAATATAATTTGGGATGAAAATTCG
This sequence comes from Nelumbo lutea, assembly GCF_056320005.1. Lineage (NCBI taxonomy): Eukaryota > Viridiplantae > Streptophyta > Magnoliopsida > Proteales > Nelumbonaceae > Nelumbo > Nelumbo lutea. Next base: position 125,842,212 of record NC_142684.1, read on the forward strand.
ACTTAACTCCACGGGAAGAATTTGGATTTAGGCCATTAAAAAATGGTTTGGTTGATGCTTGACAAATTATGATTATTTCTTTGTTATTATTTTTTCATCTATTTGTATGTGTATTATATACTATGTTTTGTGTTTTTTTTTGTATTGTCTTTAATATGCACTTTTCACTATATCAAAAAATATAAAGTGAATTGTGTCATGTTGGCACAACACGATTTTGCAGGTTTGTCTATGCTTTAACAAATCGTGTCAAACCGACACGTGGTCCTATGTGGGTTGTGCCCTATCTAGCCTGAAACTCTTCAAAGGTTAGGCTTGCAATAAATGCCCAGACAAGCCCGGTCATAGGCTGAGGTGTGAGAGGCATATTTTTTATTAAAAAATGAAAAAAAAAAAGAATGAAAATTTAAATAAGTTAAAAAAATAGACAATAAATTTAAAAAAATCTTAAAGTTTTATTCTATATGAATTTTGATGTATACAATTGTTTATATATGAAATAATAAAATGAAATTTAAAAAAATACAGTATAATTTGAATAAAATAGAATAACAAAAATTGATATATACATATATATATATGCATGTTCCGTGATGAGCTACAGGCCTATACCAGCATGGTCCACTTTTTTGTTCTATATCATGATGATGCACGAGCCTCAAAACCCAAGCCTAACACAACTCGAGGGTATGGGCCAATTGCTATAGTGACTAGGTTGTGTTGGATATAACCCACTTTATAGTTTCACATTTATGAGTGACCAAACACTAGAATAGCAAAAAATGATGAAGGTAAAAATGAAAGGATGCAACTTTGGTTGATAGTTAGTATGTTAATGATTAGTATTCATTTTTATTGAAAAAAACTTTCTTTCATAGTTTACATCCCATTTAATGATAGGTTAAATAAATATTGGAATAACAAAAAACATAAAAGGTAAAAAGGGATCATGATTCGATCCGATCCAAAGTCTAATCCTATTTTATTGGATTTGGATATCTTCATTACGGATTTTGGATCGAATTGGATAATAAGATCTAATTAAAACCCGAATTGGATTTGGATCACCCCTATCTAATTCAAAAAGATCCAATATGTTATTTTATTATATTTTTATAATATTTTTATATTATTTATTTAAAAAAACATGTATATATGATGAAAATAGTTAAAAAAATACTTTCTTTTTTTTCTTTATTTAAATTGTTATACTTTATTTTTTAATAATTTATTATTTAAAAAAAAAGTAAATCTAAATGGATCATATTCGAATATCCAACATCCTTATCAAATTCGAATCTAAATCAATATTTGTGAGATCCGATCGGATTGGACTGGACCTATAACTTATCAAATCAGATTCTGGTATACCTTGATTTGAATCCAATCTGATCCATTTGAATCCATATAAAAAGGGAAAGTGTAATCAAGCTTTTTGATGAAACGTTGTTACCATCCCCATTTTTATTATAGATTATAGAAATATATAATGATTACAAAGAAATTAGGGTACAATGACTAAGGAGGGACGATAATGAAAATATAAAATACTATATATAATATTATAAAATACAATTAGAATAACAATGACTAAAGGGGGCAATAATAGAAATAGATATGTAATTAGAATTATAATGAATAAAGAGGGGTAATAATGGAAATAGATAATCGGAGTACCCATCTACCATTCTCATTTTTATATATGGTAATAGAAATAAATAAAAATATCCCATCTTTATTCCTCACTTGAATTGTTGTCATAAAAATTAGGGTATAATGACTGAGGGCAATGTTGGAAATAAAAATTAGGGTATTTTGACAATAACCATTCTCATTTTTATAAATGGTATAGATATCAAGCAATAAAAATAGAATGGCCCATGAAATAGCTAGTAGAATTAGAAATGTAGACGACCAAAAGTTGGAGATTACCTAAGACCCTCTGAATTGGTTAAGAAATATATCATGCAATCTTTCTTCCATTCCAAGAGTCAAACTTAACCCTCGTAACTTTTCCTATGAGTTGTTAGTTCCTCTTCTAAAAAATCAATGTTAGGTGTTGGGCATTAAATGAACGGTCATGATTAATGTTTAGATCTTTGGATAATTGGACAATGGCACACCAATAGGGATGTTAATGGACTGGATTTGGGTTGGACCTATCCAAATCAAAATCAATTTGAATAGATTGGACGAATCAATAAGACATATTGAATTGGAGTATTTCAGACTTAATAGTCTATATTTATTGGATTGGATTGGACATGGTCCATTCGTAACAGATTTATATTGGGTTAGATGAGATTGAACCAATATCTGGTCCATTGATAGAAGATAAGAATATAGGTGTCAATGGATCAAGTATGAATTGGAGCAAAGCTAAAATATAGCCAATTTGGACATATTAGATGGTCTAGACCGGTCCAAAATAATCCAAAGTATTCATTGGATTGGATTAGACCTGATCCATTTGTAATGAACTCATATTGGACCAGATCAGATTAGACCATACCCAGCCCAATTGACCCCCTACATGCCAATAAGCAATCAATTTAATGTGATTCATTGCTTCCCCATTCTTATAATATATGAATGTAGCTTGAATAAACTAATAAAAAATAGTTCAGAAAATGATATTTTTTATAACAATCTTTTGGGGTATATATAGAAAAAAGAGATGGTTAGTATGCATTAAGTGTATTTTTGTCACACGAAAATAGATGAGATGATAAGAAATGGGTTAGGGTCATTTTTTGTCATTCCAAAACTATTTATAAGACATTTAGCAAACAAAAAAAAATTATGAGATAATGAGAAAATATGACATGAGGGATGTGGTGATTAGGGGTGGCGATGAGTCGAGCTTTTCACAAGCTGCTTGAGCTCAACTTGGCTCAATTTCAGCCGAGATCGAGCTCGAGCTCGAGGCCAATTCAGTGGCTCGATTATTAAACGAGCCAACTTGAGCCTACTAGAGCTCGGCTCGTGAGGTTCGTGAGCCGGCTCGAATATATATAATATATATATATATATATATATATATATATATATATATATATATTTATATATTTATATATATAATAAAAATATTACAATTCTTAATTTTTTAAATATAAAATAAAAAAATTATATATAATTTTTATTTTTATAAAATATTTTTTCTCAAAATCGAGCTCGAGCTTATGAATTTTTTACTCAAGCCAAGCTAGAGCTCGAGGTTATGGCTCGAGCCGAGTTTGAGCTCGAGTCTGGTACTGTTTGGCTTGGCTCGGCTTGAATCCACCCCTAATGATAATATACCAAATCTTATGACAAGGAATTCCAATTCCTAGGAGGTATTTAAAGGTTGAGAGAAGTTTTACACATTGCCATTAAAGTAAGAGAAGGTTCTACATGAATTCCCATATATTTTTCTTGAAATATTGCTCATTAGCCATTACTTTTTAATAATAAACTAGACATCTCCCTAAAAGAATTTGGGGTAGAAATATTCTTTTATAATAAGTCACATATTAAGGTTACATTTGTTTTTGGTGTAAACTTCATTGATGTAAAAGTGCATGATGGAGTTCAACGCTGATGGGTTTAAAGTTAATGAACCGTTGGAACTTTTTTAAAGTGTGATAGTTGATGTAAATAATACATTAATGAAATCAATGTAGTATTTACATCGATTGTCAATGTAAAACTCAACTGATGAGGAGGTTTACATTGATACACTGAAAACAAACATGTGAAAATACAAATTAAGAGTGAAGTTTTAAACAAGTCCGTATTTACACTGAAAACAAAGCAAACAAATACAAACAAATGATAGAATTTTATGTTGATTCGTATTTACACTACAAACAAGTGCAGCCTAAATAGACTTTATGACCTCTTAGGCTCTTCAACTTCTATTAGTGGAATTAGATTATTGAAATTCAATATATAAAAAGAATATTGCTAGATTTGTTGGTTCAATTATGTTAAAAGCAACCTTACAAATTGGTATGTCAATGGATTGGATACGACTCCAATTTAAACTGAATATCTAGTCCAATTAAGGTGGATTTGGACATTCATTAAACAATTTGGATTGGATTTTGACTTAAAAATTTAATTTGTTTTAATTATTGGATTGAATTGGGCATCTATGATGCTCCTGAATGGAGCGCTTCCCACGCTTATCCACACAAACATTACGAGGGTGTTTGGAACCGTGGGCATTTATTAAATAAATGATACCACATATGTGCCACTTCAGCATTCCCCCCATTATGTGAATCTATACGCATAGGGACTTGCAAAAGTAGGCTTTGGTTTATGTGTGCCCTCATCGTTGGGGAAGCTTCATTTTAACGTTTCCTGATGTATGGCTCATTGTGACACTAGCAAGTGCACTAGCCGCTCAAGTAATAGAGTAGTGAGTAGAGTATCGCTCCCATGAGGATTTAGGTAACAAGTATCAATACTAAATTGAGTATTTCTTATCTGATTAACAAATAAATCAAAACTTTAATGAAAGATAAAAATCCTAAACTAAAATCTATCTAAATCATTGGCCCAATTGCCTTTAAATCAAGTTAGAAGAGTAAGCAGTAAATGTCAATCTTAGAATTCAACAATCTATCAATTTGGATCATTCGAATAAATCATGATTGAGCTTTGGTTTGGTGAAACCCCAAGGTCATAAACAATCTCTCTCAAGCGCATGTTCATCTTATGCATGAGTGATGGTTCTTCTATCTCTAACAAGAATCTAATCCCCACGCATGCATTTTTTCAAACACTTCTAAGGCATCAATTCAAATCTGAATTGATCACCAACTGAATTGTGCAAGTTATCTCTAACCTTGCACTTAATTCAGTTCTTGACTAGTAGATCTGAATTTCTATAGTCTCTCCCAAGCACTCTAGGAATTCCAAGCTTTAAATCCATTCGGCTAATATTAAATTTGCAGATCTGAATTTTCTTTCAAACAATTCAGATCTTATGATCTCAGATCTGAGCTGAGTTTTGAAAGTTAATTGGCTGAATTAATTTACAATTTAACCCCTATTCAAGAAACTTCAAGTACAATTCACAACCATTCAAATGAATAAAAAAGAATTTGATTGCTGATCTGAAATTTTACAAACTGAAATAAATCAAGAAAGAATGGAAGAGGAAGAAAGAAAAATTTATAATAAGGAAGCTGAATTCAAATCAAAGGAAAATGAAACAAGAGTAGAATGATTACAATGGATTTCTGAATCAAAAACCCCCAATTTCGAACTCACCTTCTCTTCTTGCTTAGCTTGACTTGAACTCCTTCAGCCCATCTTCTTCTCCTTTCTTGCGCTTAGCCTTCTTCTCTTCTCTTCTCTTCTCTCAAGGTGGCTGAACCTTCCTCTCAAGCAATTGAACACCTCTCCCCCCTCCTAGAGGCCTCATTATATAGTTTTTCAAGGGGGTTCTTGCCCCTTCTTGAAGCCTCTAGAATGGGGTGTATTACACCCCTTTCTTGAACTTTCTAGAGCTCTCTTAAAAGACTCCTAAGGGCTGCTATTTGGGCTGCACTTAGGCTCTCTCTTAGCACATGATAGTTATACTTTGAGCTGCTCTTTTGGGCTGAGAATGGGCCTTCTTTGCTGGGCCAAATTCTACTCTTAGCCAGGCTTTCTTTTCTTGGATTTTCTCAAGGAATCCACTTGCTCTTTTTGGGCCGAAATGCTCTCTCTTGCTTCCACAACCAGGCTGGGCTGAAATTGGTCTTTTTGAACATTCTTTTCTTGCATTTTTCCTTTCTTTTCTTGGATTAATTATCCCTGAAACTTATTCTTAGCATTAAACTAAATTAAGGTAAAATTTAATAAAATTGACATAAAAATCCATGCTAAAGTCCTCAAAAATTATAAATAAATTGTAGGTTCATCACTTCCCCTAATGGGTAGGCATTTATTCACTATTTTACTAATATGGCACCTAAGTGTTAATAAATGGGTTCATTATTGCTTTTCTTGGTATTCCAAACAAATCAATAAACATCCATGGTTCCAAACACATACTACAACTGTGTATTGGTAACATCTCCCCCCTGAGGCCATGACAATCAAAAGACAAATCATCTTCTTGCAATTTGCTTTATCATGTATTTGAAGGTACCATCATAATAGGCTTTGAAGTACTAATTGTACCACCAATTATCAAAGACAACATGATTTAGTAGAAATTAGGGCTCATCAAATATCCAATTGTCCAACACATTGGATTGGATTGGATTGGAGAAATATTCAGTCTATTGACAATTTGGCAACCCATCCCTAAGTCCAAAAACAATAAACGTAATTTTTCAATAGGATGCTTTAAAATCATGCTAATAATAATGCATTCCCTTCCACTATTAGCACATTTGAGATTTAATGTAAGTAGATTGACAATTTGGCAACCCATCCCTAAGTCCAAAAACAATAAACGCAATTTTTCAATAGGATGCTTTAAAATCATGCTAATAATAATGCATTCCCTTCCACTATTAGCACATTTGAGATTTAATGTAAGTAGATTTTATGAGATTTTTTTCATAGAAAGTGGTTATATTCATAAAAATTAATTTACAATATGGCTTTCCATTAGTTTGCATGGATTCTCTAGATTTCTCCAACATAATAGTTTCCCACATTTTCTAGATAATAAAACATTGGATCAGATTGGACGAGGCCATGTATTGGAAATTAAAAAAATAAAAATACTTACTTTCATATTAAAAAGTTGTTTTGCATTAGGGAGTGATGGAATTAATATTTTCATGTTAAAACTTCATGAATAATAGCTATCAATGCCTTAGACAAGTCAATTTAATAGGGTTATAAATTGAACCAACTTGAACGTTTTGCCCTTATATGTGAAATATATTTTTATAATTTAAACCAACTTTGCCAATAAATACATGTTCTTTTATATAGACAAGGATTTCACTTCTTAATTAAATAAATGAATTATTATTATTATTATTATTATTATTATTATTATTCCAATCCAACTTAATCAAATATAGAGTTTGGACTATTGGATTCACTTCTCAATTAAATAGAGTTGTAAATCCAACTTCACAATTCACAAAGCACCTCTTAATAGAGGTGTAAATCCAACTTCACAATTTTCTATCACCTAGGGACAGAAAATTTTCTGCCCCATCCAATTAAAATCGAACACGTCACTTTCCTTCCCTCTTACATTTTAAACGGACAAGTCAAGACCTAATGATAGTGTACTCCAAAAATTTATGAATTCAATTAATTAATCCTCTCACTTCTTTCTCTTTTCACATTCCTTCTTGTCCCTACACACTACACAACATCAAACCTGTGAAAATATTCTGAAAGGAAGCAACTTGAAGAGATGACCAGGTGGAGATCTTAAGCTTCAGAAAAAAGCCATCCAGTGGAATTGAACCTATGAAAATAAATGTATACATAAAATTTATTTATGGGAATTTTGTGCAGTGGATTTAGACCCTAGGAAAAAGAGAAAAAAAATATTTATTTAGGAAATAAAAAAGCAGAGAATTATGAACTCCATACTGTAATTTCTTATTTCCTTTTTTCTTTTTTCTTTTTAATTTTTAGATTGAGAAGTTCATCTAGCTAATACCAAATACAGAAGGGCGAAGAAGAAGAGTAACATAGGGAAGAAACAAATAGAACATCACCATTCAAGCTTTTAAATCTAAGTTTTACGATTATATATTCATCAACCTAAACAATCAAAAAATCTCAAGCTTCAAATACAGACTTGCGGTGGCCAAAATACAGTAGGTGCTCAAAGAGCTTCACTTGTTAGTGAAAACCCTTGTTGGAGAAGAAGAGGGTTTTCTCCTCTCTTGGCATCATTTCTCCTTTCTCAAAAAGTGAAGAAAGTCTAGCGTCATTGAAGAACACTTGTTCTTTCTAGTTTTGGTGAGACCTGCTCCTAACTTCATTAATATCGACGATGATTTATTTTCAGTGTAGAGAAGGGCAATGCCATGGCACCCTTTTCTTCTCAAAATGGTTGCTTAGTCTTTCAAGAATCTACCATTAAAGCTCTCGTAGAGTTCAAGAAAAATCTCAGCAGAGAGAGAGAGAGAGAGAGAGAGAGAGAGTCAGAGAGAGTGGTGGTTCCAGAGTTGAGGGTTGTAATGACGTTTTCCGATGGCAGCATTGTATGGGAGGTGGAGATTCAAACACTCATGGGGGTAGTTCAGTGCTATGTAGGAATAGTGGGAAGGGAGGAGAAGAGAGAGGGAATGAGAAAAGAGAAAGAAACAAGAGGATTAATTGGATTTCATAAAACTTTAGAGTCTAGACTACTGTTAGCTTTGGACTCCGTCAGTTTGAAAGTCAAGAGGGAGAGGGTGGTGCGTTTGATTTTAATTGGATGGGATAAAAATTTTTGTTCCTTAGGGATAGACGATGTAAACTCCTTAATAGATCCATTTCTATAGTCAATCATAGCTTTCCTTTTAGATGGTTAGTTTGTGGGGTTTAGTATAACTTTTTTGGAGAATATCTGAGTCTATTGTTGGTTTTTCTTTATTTTCTTTCTTTATCACCTCCAATGTTTAAGGAATTTAGATTTCCTCCTTACAAAATTGGTCCTTACACCCACCTCACAACACCAGCTAATAGATGTGCATTAGGAACATCTTCTCATGAATTAAAACATACAAGTACAAAGATGTTCCTAATACATGGATGCAAGTGTTGTAAGGTAGATGCGAAGACAAATTTTGTGAAGAGGAAATCCAAACTCAGGTTGAAGAGATATGACCCCCTTTTCTTCCATTTTGCAAATAGAGATGTATCTCTTTTTGACTAGTAAATGTGCTTGTGCTGTGTACGTGATAATTCTAAGCGATGATAATGATAGTAATAATATATCCAAAATTTTCTATAAAGTTTATGTATTTTTTATTTTTTGTTTTTATATTTTTTTTGTTTTTTATTATTAATTGAATGCAGATTGCAAAATCCAAATCTGATTACATAAATACCTCATCCAAATATGTGATAATTGAATTAAGTTGTGAAGTTTTAAGTGTCATTGATAGGCTTACCTATTTGGCTAAACTCTTCTTTTTGTAATGTTATATCTTTTTGGTGTATCTTTTTTCTTTTACTTATTTATCAAAAATGATATAAGATTTAAATGGAGAGAATTGAATGAAGTGAAAAGTAAATGTTCAATTTACAATTTAAACTTTACAATTAAATATGAACTAAATTCAAAAATGAGTAAATGTTCCACAATCTTATTCACATTTTTAAAAGTAGTGTAACTATAATATTATAGATGTGTTCATTTTCTATATTTTTTTGTGTGTAAAAAATAATTTTGACATGTCACACTTACTTTTTGTTTAATATGATATCATATATGTGCTTGAATGCTTTTTTTTTTGTATTTTTATATTTTATAAATTTTTATTATTTATTTATGACATTAAAGGTTAATATGTTTAACCCAAAATTTGAACTATTTATTATTAATTTTTGTATTTTATTTTTGGCTAGTTCTAAATTATGTATTTTATTTTCATTATTAATAAAATAATTATTGTTTATTATGTACACTTATTTTTTAATTTAATTAATAAAAATATCATAAATGTGTATAATTTTTTATATTTTTGTATTTTCTATATTTTATTTATATTTTAAATTTTTATTACCTAACTATGGTTTCATAGGTTGATCAATTTGATTCGGATGATTGAATTGCTCATCCACCACTTGGATAAAGAATGATCTTGTTTTTTATTCAGCTTTAAAATATATGGGTTTATAATATTATTAAAAATATTGACATAGATCTAATTAGTAACATTTATTAATGAAAAATAATTTAAATATAGGATTTAATAAGAGAAAATGGGATATAATACCTTAACTATAAGGCTTACTGAGAGGGGATTAAATGAGGTGGAAAGTAATAATTGAAGTTACATTTTCAACTTTTACTATTAGGGATGAATTAAATACACAAATATGCGCATTTTAGTAGTTATAAAAGCTAGCATTAAACTATAATAAAATGACTTTTATACTCTTTATCAAATAAAGATATAAAGGATAATTTTAGTCCAAAAAAGTTTTACATTGCATCCACACTTTTATATGTAGTACTAGTAAGCATGCACGTACTTTGCACGTGGCAACTCTATATGATGATAATGATAGTAATAATATATACAAAATTTTCTATAAACTTTTATGTTTTTTTGACAATCAGATTGAGTAGTGAAGTTTCAGGTATCATTGACAAGCCTACCTGTTCGGTAGGGATACAAACATATTTGATCAAATTTGAATAAGGGTATATCTAAATTTGATCCAAAACTATTAACAACGATCTGATTGCATCTCATAAACATGTATCTTTTTAACTATTTTCATTATATATATATATATACATTTTTTTTATAAAAAATAAATAATATAACAAATGAGTATTTTAGTTAAAAGAAAGTTCTATAGTCTTATTCGTATTTTTAATAGTAGTGTAAATATAAAATTATAGATGTGTTCAATTTCTTCTATAACTTTTTTTTTTATATTTTTGTGTGAAAAAATAATTCTAATATGTCACACTTACTATTTGTTTAATATGATAAATATATGATATTATACATGTGCCTAAATTGTTTTTTACAAAATTTATGTATTTGTTTTTATTTTTGTATTTTTATATTTTATTAACTTTTATTATTCATTTATGACATTAAAGGTTAACATGTTTGATCCAAAATTTGAACTATTGATCTTTGCCAAATAGTAAAATAATTTCATTTTTGGTTAGTTTTAAATTATGTATTTCATTTTTAATACCAATAAAAATAATTAATGTTTATTATAGTTTTTTTTAATTTGATTAATAAAAATATTATAAATGTGTATAATTTTCTTACATTTTTTGTAATTTCTATATTTATTTCTATTTTAAAAATTTTATTACCTGACTATGACTTCGTAGGTTAATCAATTTGATTTAGATGGTTGAATTGCTTTGTCACCAATTGAATTAAAAATGGTTTTGTTTTTGAGTTAATTTTAAAATATATAGATTTATATTGTTAAAAACATTGGCACGGATCTAAGTTAGTAAGAGAAAATGAGAGTTAATAATTTAAGCATAAGACTTAATGAGAGGAGATTAAATGATGTGGGAAGTAATAATTGAAGTTACGTTTTCAACCTTACCATTAGAGATGAACTAAATAAACAATCATGGGCATTTTAGTAGCTAGAAACGCTAACATTAAAGTTGTAATAAAATGGCTTTTATATCCTTTTTGAACAAAGAAGTAGAGGGGTAATTTTAGTCCAAATAAAGTTTCACATTGCATTCACACTTTTACATATAATATAGATAGATTTACTCTTATGTTATTACAATCTTGCAATGCTGGCATCAATTTTAGCACAATATACAACACATGGAAGTTTTAAAACTAAAAGGCTTGACCTTCCACATTATCATGGGGCCAGGCCTGTTATGCTATAAGCAAAATGTCTATTAACGCATTGACAATATGACGTCCAACTTCACATCAGAAATATCTCCTACAATTGTTTGTTACATCCATGAGGATAAGTTTCCCATATACAACTAGATGCCATGCTATCAACAATATCACTTCAGCATTCCATAGAGTGTGCCCCATGGGCACCCCATAGAACATTCCAATCATATATTGGGAGCATCTCCCAATGACAAGTACAGGAGATGTTCCCAATGAGTGTTGAGATGTGCATGTGGGGCACCTATGGGGCATGCTCTATGGGACATAGACATTAACTTGCTATCAACATGTTAACACAATTTTTTGCTGGTAGCAATTCCCATCATGTCATGGTTCTCATAATAGGAATCCTGCAATTTAGATAACAAGAAACTTATATAGGCATTGTCATTGGAAAAATGTTGGTTATCTATCGATGCCTAACCTTCAAAACTTGTTCATCTCCTGCAACTTGCATACAAAATTAATTGTAGATGCTATTAATTAAAGCCAAACCAATAGGTAAAGAAAATAATGTAGATGGAAAATTCGAGTTATTATGGATCCAACTCGATTCAAGATTCATATGCTTATTGTTTTAAAGACTAAGATTTTAGTTATCCTAAATCTCACTCAACTAAGTACGAGCAAATTTGATTATGTCAAAATTTGAGAATTATTATAGCAAATGTTATTGGAATTCGACTTAAAACCAAAATTTTCATTTGGGTCATTGATTGAACAACTTGAATATTGTCCAATTTAATTACTCAAATCACTCAAATAAATGTTGGCACATGGATTCGAATTAAATTCGACCAAAGTCAACATTTTTAAGAACCGTGCCACCTAAAATCCGTTTTGTTGCATTTCATGTTCCCAACTTTGATAGTCCTACCATTTGGCTCTGGTCAAAGAGTTTGGGTTAATCCATTCCCCCTTCCATTACATGAATATCAAAAACATTAAAATTTATTATAGAATAAAAAACCTATTCAAAGATTTAACCTAACTGTTTAAGCTTTTAGATTAAAACAATTATTGTGATGGTATCGGAGTTTATTTGATTAGTGATGGGTATTTGCTTGTTTATGAACAAACTATGATTTCACTATTGAAATTGCCAAATTGGTGTAGAATTATCAATTATATATGCTTTGAGGGAAAAGTATACTTCTGTTATTAAACGAGCATTAAATCAAATGAACATAATAATACATGAATAAGCTAATGGTTCCTCATGGGCTTTTCGTGTGGTAGCTAAGAAAAATCATTGCATTTGGTGAGGCATCGCATGGAAAGTGGATTGATAGCACAAAAATGTCTTAAAAAAAACACTTGCCCTAATTTGCAATTATCATACTTCTTGATAAGTTGGTGGCGACAACGTGTATGCCAACCAATTGGCTAGTAAGGTCTCCTATTGGTCGGAGCAGAGACTTGGGGTAGAATCCTGCCTGCACCTGGGTTGGGAGATGGGCTACCCCCCGTTGTGTAGCCCTTCAAAGGATATAAAAAAGGGTAAACTTCTTAAACTACCTCTAAGGTTTAGGAAATTGACTAACTCTACTCCTATTGTTTCATTATTGTCTTAAAGTACCCCTATTGTTCCTGATAATTGTCACATGCATCCCTTCCTGTTAACTCTCCGTCACATGTCGTGTACACTTGACTTCATGTGTTTGATTTAATCTTACATAATATTGAAAGTACACTTCAATGGTCGGAAATTCCCTTTTGAGTTGTAGACAAAGAGGTGGCAGCCAAAAGCTGTTATGGTGGTATGGTCTGGTGTAGATTTAGACTCCCTCACATCAAGGAGCCAAGTGAACAACATTTTGGTATGATCTAGTGCAGATTAAGGGCATGGAAGTGATGATGGAAACCATGGGTTGGGAACAATGAGATTTGTAGTGTGAAAAGACATGTTGGGTATCGACGTCCCTGAATAAGGAGTAAGGAGGAGGGAGGAAGAAATAAGGCTATTTTGGGTTGGGAATAATGACAGAGAGGAAGAAATAGGGCTATAAAAGAGTAGGATGGAGGAAGGAGGATTTTGACTTGTAGATGTTCGATGAAATGCTTGACCACACTCATGCGCACGCCTAGCCCTGCCACTAGCGTAGCACGCCTAGTACCATGCCCAACCTCGTGCCCGCCTACGCACATGCCCATCTAGCCTCGCACCCACCCACTCTCGCCCAGCCTTGTGCTAGCCCATGCCCATGCATACGCTTGCCCAGCCATGCGCCCACCCATGCCTGCTCAACCTTGCACCCACATGCACATGCCCATGCAGGCACACACATGCCCACGCCCACGCTTGTGCCCATACACGCATGCCCACCCACCCCACCCTATGCACCCTGCACATCATCCCTGTGCACCTATGCACCCTTCTAATGCCACGAAGGTTTTCTACCCATGTGGTGGTGGAGAGTGTGCTATGGTTTTTCCGATTGATAGCATATCATCTAACCCAATTCTTGGTTATTATCGTAGTTTACCCTTGTAGAAGATGTAATTACTTCTATTGGAAGGATGAGACAAGGAGTTGTCCATTTGGAAATGGGGTTTGCAAGGTCTTCACATCTAAATGGCCCAGTACATAAAGGAGACAATTTTGGGTTTGCACAAATCCCCAAGTAAGATTTATTTGTTTCTATAATTTAGTTAAATCTTCAATTGCTTAATCTACAATATTTTTTATAGGATGAAGGTGGGTGTAGGTTCTTTGCATGGATACCAGGGAGACCACATGTGCAACATAGCATGGGGAGCGTAACCATCAAAGGAGATGGGGCAGGGCCTTCTAAAGACCCACTAGATGATGTTGAAGTAGTTGTCCAATCAGAGAAATATAACTTCAATCGAATGTCTGGGTTTTGTGATAAATTGTTGGGTCATATAAAAAATCTACGAATCAAAGATGTATATTGCACTATTATGTAATCTTGGCACTTGGACAATTTAGTTGAATTAAAAGCCATGTTGATGGTCTACTATTTAGTTGAACTCAAAGACTTTAATTTTTTGCTTTTTCATTGGAGTTTGATAAGTTTGCAAAAAAATAGGCCCGATGGATCATTCAGCTCCATAGTTTTCCTTATACGAAGCTTGGTGTTGCGTAATTCCATGGGATGTGAATCCAATGGTGGTTGCCCAAATTCAGGTGCCAAAAGGGGAGACTCGATAGTTTTCAAAGATTTGGTGCCATGTTGAATCATGTTAGATACTAGAAAATCTTATGACCTATCAACGGTATCATAAAAGAGGTGACTAATCAGGTGGTATTCATCAAAATTTATGGGTTCCTTTGATTGGTCAATACTCTTCTAGTACAATGCCTTTATGGTATCATAGATATTCCTTTTGATAGAAAGTTAAATAAGATCCATGCATATCAATGCCAACTTTAACAAATAGCTTAGGGGATGTTTGCCAACATGCATGATGTTGTTTTCTAAAAAACAAACTAGAAAACTATATTTATTTTAGTGATGCCCAAGATATTTTTATTTTGAAAACTATAAAACCAATCACATTGATATGATTCTCTTGCCAACATGAATACCACTTGATTTGGCTCCAACTGAGTGAATTCAAGCACCTTGGCCCAAAACCAATAACTAATTATAGGTTAGTTTGAGTTTTTTCCCCTCTCAAGCTTATTGCAGTCAATCAATTCAAAGGAGAAAGTATTAAGATGGAATTTAGGGGAGAGAGTACATGGTACATATTATGTGCGTAACAACTACACTAGCTAGTTAATCTTATGACTTTTGTATCATCTTGAAGATTCTCAGGTAGACTCTTCACTCAATTAGATGGTTAGAATCAGTGTGCAACTAATAGAAACTAGACTGAATTCTATGACCAATTCCAATTCTACTTAGTTCTATACTTGTTGAAAATCCAAAAGCTAAACCTTACACACAGAACAACTACCCAAGAAGGAATGAGCTAAACCTTACACACAGAACACTAGGGGCAGTCATGAGAAGCCAATTCAATAGGTTTAAATTCCAATTTATATTCTTTCAATAGGACTTACCGAAAACCTAGAAGCTAGTGATGTCCAAGTTACGTTGGTTTCTCAAAACAAAAATAGCTACTCCAACAACAAATTATGTTGAGTTTAGTGATGTTCAAGCTATTTTATTGTGAGCTTTTTTCCCCTTCTTAGGCATATTGCAGCCAATTAATTCAGAAGAGAGAGTACATGGTTCATATTATGTGCATAACAATTGCTAACTAGATAGTCTTATGAGTTACTCTTGTATCATCTCCTGAACCCTAAGTCATTAGATGACTTTTTTTTTTCAAATGTTAAGATTAGTTATTCAAAAGAAAAAAAAAAAAACAGGGGTGGATCTAAAGTAACAATTCAATACATTATAAGACAATTCAGATTTTGGAATTTCAAAGTATATTTGAGAGAAATATAGTGTTTATTAAAATAAGGGCCATTTCCCAATAGCAATAGCCAAATACCCTGTATAAACCCTATTTCTTGATTTTCTATGAATTTTTTATTCATTCCACTTTTCCATCCCTGATACTCTAATTACATGATTGCAAACAGTTACTCCCTATAGGGTTAATGCATTGGTATGTTAGCTAGGACAAGGGTGGTTAGTTCATTCATTTTGGTTCCTATAGGTGCTAATGCATTGGCCATTTCTAATTTGTAAATAATACAGATTTAGGTGCCTAAATTCAGGTCCCACATCAAACAACACAAAAACAACATAGAAAGAAATTTCTATAGCTAGGATTGTTTTCACATTTGTAGTGTCTAAATTCAAGTGCCTAAATTCCTATAGCTAGGACTGTTCACAATTGCATTGTCTCCTTCCCCCTTTCAGTTATCATTACACAAAACAACATAGGAAGAAATGATGTGGTCAACTGTTATAGTTAGTTGAATTAACCTTAGAGAGAGAAGAGGAGGATGATGGGGTCAATTGTTACAATTCTGATGAGTGAGTTGTTACAGTCTTGATGATGAGTCAACTGACATATAGCTTCTATCCTCCCCCTCCTCCCATTGGGACCAGTTCGGCAACCCAATGAATGAGTGTTTATCAACATTTACAGAAAACATGTTGCCAACACTAAGGGTGTTGATTATACCAAAAAAATTAAGTCTTGTGTGGTATGTTAACCACACAATCCAAAAAAATATTAGCATATACAATAAATACACAAAATTTTGTGTGTGTGTTGATCATTCACATGGTTCATACACCAAGAGTGGGATTTGTGTCCATGCACATAGTAGTTAATATGGTGGGATATGTCTCCAAATGCACACCTGCCAAGTATACTATCAACAAAAAAAAGAAAAGATTATTCTTAGGCTCCCATGCTTCTATCGAGGCTAGGAATGTCTGATCTCCTGGCTACTTTGTTCATCAACCTTCACACATAAGAAAAATGATGTCAGTTTCTATTCATGGCACAACATATATCAGAGAACAATGTGCATATGGGTATTATTACTTATCTGATTGGTGGGCTAGTGTAAGTATGGTACAACACCCCTCTTCCACCCTTCCCGATGGTAGGTATCCCTCTAGCTCCCCTACTTGATGAAGAACCTATTGCATATGCTGGTGTCACGTCATGAGTGCTCTGAACAACATGAGTAGCTGCACCACCCCTCATGGGATTCAACAATTTCCTCCTAACAACCTGGGTACTTCTAGTCTATTTAGGATTAGGCCTTTGCAGTTGCAAAATCAACTTTAGACATTAGAGTTCATCAATAAAGGAATTAACATTAGTAGGGGGTGACTCAATATTACCTCTACATTAACATTAGTGACACTAGGGGTTGAGCACAATAGTTCCCTCTATTGTGCCACAGACCATTGGATATTTCCATCTAATAGTCTTGCACTCTAATGGAACACGATATGATGACCTGATTCAACAAGTGACCAATATTTCTCATCGGGCAGGGCATGTACAAAATGGTTGTATACTTTCACATGTGTCCTTGTGAAATACTTTGTCATAGAGCTTCTCCACTTTGCCCCTAATATAAGCCAACACTACAAGAGCATGGGCACATGGGATGCCACTAATGTCCCAAATCCTACACGTGCTTGTCTTAGAATCCATATTTGTGACATTCTCTACTAAGTCACTCCATGAAGTCTAATACTCATATTGCCCATATTGGAAAACTCTCATTGATGTGCAAATATAATATACAATAAGTATCAGAAAAGACATACATGATTACTTAGCTTCCCTCCTCCTTCTATCAATGATGGGCTACACCTTTGGAAGTAGCTTACCCCCTGTGATCTGGTTGTGTCAAACCTCTCAAATGTCTTCTACATCCATATTTTCCTTATATGTTCCAATATATCAATAATTGTCATTGCTCTAGCCTTCCCTATCCATGAGTTAAATGACTCACTCCAATTGTTAGTGATGTCATTTGACCTAACAATGAGATCAAAACCATGCCTAGATCAAGTGTTAGGGGGGGAGGGACTCTGCATAGCCAATCATAGGCATTTGTGAAATTCCTCTTGACTACTTCCATGTGGTGATTAAAATCAGCTTGTGTGTATGACTTCCCGACAACCCATACATCTTTCAATGTTTTTCCCTTGTATGCTTTCTTAAAGTTGTTGTGCAGGTGCCGCAAATAGAAGCGATGGTTTGCCCCATGCATGCATATTGAAATGCCATTGACTATACCCTACCAACAATCAAATGGGTTTGTTAGAGATCAATATACACACAATCCATTAATATAACAAATATAATGAAATTATAGCATACATACACACCTTATGCCTGTTAGACATAAATGTCCATCTGTGTGGATCATTAATACTTATGGCATTCTTTAGTTCATTCAAAAACAATATCCAACTCTCTTTATTCTCAACTTCTACTACAGAATAGGCATTTGGGAATATACCATTATTCCCATCTAGTCCCACTGTTGATAGTATCACCCCTCCTTCATGTGATACCCATCCATCCAATAAGTTTCCTACAACCCTCCATGAAACCAATTTTTGGTCCTCCAAGGCATATGAATACTTTCTTGAAAGTTCTAAACATGTCCTCTGCTATAACCATTGGAGCATGCAACTTAACAGTTGACCCAGGATTGCTGTTGAATAATGTTATGCAATATTGGGGCAGCATTGCATATGATTCGGCCAAAGATCCTCTAATCTTGTCAATAGCTTTGATACGGGCTCTATTAACCTTCCTCCATGAAAATTCTATCCGATGGAGTTGTCTGATCTCAGATTTCAGTACATGGATTGACATACTAGGATCAACCCTTAAATCTATCTTGGTGGAGAGCCAAGTATTTGTTGCCTCCCTATTTGTGGTCACCCTCAAACATTTATGTGTGTCATTCAGGGTTTTTATTATGAAACTACCCCCATCATGATTGAGGGAGGCATGTATCCTCTAGTTACATGAATCAATAGCACAAACACTAGTAAACCTACATTTCTCATTCTTTTTTCTCTAGATTCCAATGCCCTCCATCACATAGTAATGCCTCAAAATCTCCCTAAACTCCTTAACATTTGCAAATGCCATGCCCACCAAGAATTTTGGATTAGAGAAGTCAAACTCTTGTGGACCTTGTGTGCGGTCCTTGCCCCTTCTGAAACTAGGTTCATTATCGCACAGACTATCATATTCACTTGCTGGTCCATAGTCTATAGGTTAGTTGTAACCCCATTCCCACCTCTATTCCCTTCTCCATCCGTAGATGTATCACATTGTACGCCAACACCCTATACGCCCCCACCATCATCATCAGGTACATCCTCCTTAGCATCCATGTCATCACATTCACTTTCAAACCCTTCACATCTCCTTGATCACACTCCTCACCATATTCATCACCATGCGCACCATCATCTGAACAAGAATTAATAACACAACAATCGTCACCATACTCAAATTTTCCCTTCCCCTTTTCATTGTTACCAACACTTAGCGGCGCCCTCGCCTGGCACCATTCCTGGACCTAGCAGTAGACGGCGGGCCGGGCCTGAATTCAGATCCGACCAGACTCTTCTTTGTTTGGGCTGCTCTCATGCATGTAGACCGGAAGATCTCAGTTGTCCTGGACTGGACAAGTACATAGAGATCTTTGTGGGACCGGGGAGGTGGCCGGAAGATCTCAGCCACTCCATTCCTTTCTGTCTGCCACTATCCGAGGTAAGCGAGCTCTGTTGTTCAAGCAAGGGATGTGGTCTTTCTTTTTCCACATGACATGGAGTATATGGTCGATGGTGAAATATGATGATATGTGGGTCCGGTCGTCAAAGCAATGGGTCTGATGCAAAGTCAAAGCATGGGGTCTCCTTGATCACACTCCTCACCATATTCATCACCATGCGCACCATCATTTGAACAAGAATCAATAAGACGACAATCATCACCATACTCAAATTTTCCCTTCCCCTTTCCGTTGTTACCAACACTTACTTTTTGCATACTACCCTGTCATCTACACTTAGACATTTTGCATCAGCATGTGTAACATAGAACACTATCTCACGTAGCCCACCATGAATAGCAAACATTTACAACATGTCATTTTCACAACCCAACAACCTGATTTGTTCCTCTAATTCACACCCTAATATCTTATAATTGATATTCACCACACTGCCATTAGGTACCCCAACCAATTTGCAAAAGTCCTCAATAATGTTCAGGAAGCATATCCGGTCACTATGTTTTCTAGATATCCCACCTCGCCATCCACATATAACAACTTCCCATTGATGGTCTTCCATTGGCCACCATGATTCACAATGACCAAATACCTGTTTCTATCCATATCTTGCATCAAAACCCATTAAATAGTACATGGTATTCACATATTAGATGCCAATAAAATTTTCCAATTGAAAGCTATTCATGAAAATGCATTCAAGTGTAAACATATAGAAGTATTCACATGTGGGTCATGTCTGAACACCTAGGCCCTGGGATTCCTTGTCTAGGGTTAGTGTAGGACATGTTGGGCCCAGGCAAATCTGAGCAAGGCTTGCCAACATGGTAGCTGCCCATTAGCACTTATCTACTATCGTTTGGAGGCATTAGTTAAATGCTATATAACTGTACATGTAAATTTGGTGGTTCAGGAATTAAACCAAATACCTGATACTGTGTACACCAACAAATGTGTTTCTTTGAGCTACACACGTGTGGAACCCATGTGTGCACTGTAGCAAACACATGGGTTGCCACTTGTAACCCTTTGAAACACTAATGAAGTGGTCGGTCCCCTAACTCTAGCCACTTTACCCAGACGAAAACATGAGGTTTGAAAAAGGTAGGCACCCATGTCTATGAAATGGTCCCCCCAACGATAAACTTCAGAACCAGACGGTCCAGATAAAGGATGTACAAGAATCTTTGTACATACCTTACTATTTGAATATTGCAGGAGAAATATATGCAATTGCTGGCTTCCGTTGATCCCACTGCAAGAAAAATATAAAAAATTCATGTAAGATAAACAAAAGAGACAAAACTCATATTTAAGTAAGTTGGTTTTAGGGTTTAGTGCCATTAAATGTCGTTTTAGGGTTTAAATAACATCACGGATGGAATTTGCACCATTGATAGATCAGTTTTAGGGTTTCAAACAACATAAAGTTAGGGTTTTCACCGTCGAACTGCTAGATGGAAGTTGCAGTGGTGTCCATTGCAGGCGACGAAGACTGACCTTCTTTGTTTGATCGGAGTTTTGGTGCATCTTGTTATTAGATAAATGGGCAAAATAATAATTTACTATTTCATGCCCTTTCTTACTGTAAGGGCAAAACAGACTTTTCGTATGCCTCCGTTATTATTTAATGACTGTGGCAATTTTTATGAAAAGTAAGGATACTTTAAAAGATAATAGTGAAAAGCTTTCTTGTACCTTGGTCAAGTAACGCAACTGTGTTTGCATCAGCTTTTATTGTGGAATATAACATGTCATTTTCCTGTATTCTCTCACATACCTACCTTTTTGGCTTTTCTGATGAAGAGAGAGTTTATGAGTAGATTAAGGAAGAAGATAACCATTACAAATTGGTAACTTCCTCTGGCTCTGGCAAAAAGGGAGAGCGGAAAAAAAAGAAAAAAAAAGAAAAAGAGAAACACATGGCCAAGCATATGGTTTGCTCAATCATATTCAGCATTTTAGCTAGTGCGTTGAAAAAGTGGAGAGAGAAAGAAAGACAACGGAAACACGAAATAAAGATTTGGAAAACGGCCATGGTTTCTTTCTTTCTTTTTTATTATATTTATCTCTGTTCTCGACTTCAATCCTTTATTTTACTTTCTATGTAAATAGTTTTTTAATTATTATTCGGGATATTTAGCAAGAGTTACCTTATGGTGTTAGGTAACGTTGGTTGATAGGGTTGACTGACAAATTAATGGCCCATTTGGGAGGGCTGAGCTGAAGATTCACTCACTGGTTCAACTACCTTAAGCAATCCGGATGAACTATTGAAAGAGGTTGAAGTAGACAGTTCTCCAAACGACTGAGTCACAGCTGATTTGAGCTCTCTAATTTTTTCATCAAACATAATTTATCAACTCTTTGTGTGGGATTCACTTCAGAAAGCTGGAAGCTACTGCTTCAACCCTCCCAAATGGGCATTAATTTGGGCTTTTATTGTAGGTACTATTGTTTTTAAAACCGACCCGGTGACTGAACCGGTCAGGGGTTCAGTTAACAGGTCGAATGGTCCGACTGTTTGAATTGAATTTTTGGCCCGTTTTGACAAGAAAATAAAAAACATAAAAAAAGGTCAAAGCCGTTCGAACGATTAACCACCTGGTTCAGTGGTTTGCTGACCAACGATTTTGGGGGAAAATCCGGTTTTTGGAGAAAACGGTTCCGGTTGGTTCTCAGTTTTTTCGGTCCAGTCCGATTTTGAAAACCATGGTAAGTACAAATTATAATAACAGTGTTAGAGAAAGTGCTAGCCTACTTGCTGGTAAGGTTTTGGCCGCTTGTAGTTAACAGAGACTTGAATTAGCCTACTTGCTGGTAAGGTTTTGGCCGCTTGTAGCTTACAGAGACTTGAATTACCTTCACCCGGATTTAGGGAGGGGAATTGGCCTTAGTCGCAGCTGCTTTATGACTGTGACTTCTCCCAATGAAAAATAGACATGTCAGGGAAGGAAATGAATATAAAATAGGAAAAATTTTCAATTAGTGTCCTGTACTTTGGGTCTAGTGTCATTTTGGTCCTCAATTTTAAAATGCGGCAATTCAGTACCTGAACTTTCAAAACGTGCCAATCCAGTACCAGTCGTTAAGTGGCATTTGAAAAGACATAAATCCCTTTGAGTGTTATCTATTTCTCTTTATTAACCATCTAAACGTTGACAAGAAATGAACAATCCCAATTCCATGCCCCTTCTATTCAAGAAAGTTAGGGTCATTAGAATGTCCATTGAGATGTAACCCCAACATTCTTGAATAGAAGAGAAAAAGGATTTGGGACTGCTAATTTTTTGTCAACGGTTGGATGGTTAATAAAGAAAATTAGATGACACTTGAAGGGCATTTGTATCTTTTCAAATACCACTTAACGGTTGGTTAATGGCAGATATTGGATTGACACGTTTTAAAAATTTGGGTATTGAATTGTCACGTTTTAAAGTTCGAGGACCGAAGTGGCACTAGGCCCAAAATACATGGTACCAATTGGGAATTTTCTCTTTAAAATATCATCTAATTTACATTTTTTTTTATTTTCTATCATTGACATATTAATGGTTCATTGGGCTATGTCAAGGTAATCCTATAACCTTAATTGCAACAAATGTGCTACTTATGAAGGATTGCCCCATTTGATATGGAGACACCATGGATGATTTAATTTGATATGGACATACCACAAATGATTTAATTTGATATATACACACCACATTTTGCATCCCATTGGGGTAGGGTTGTAAGTAAAATGAATTTAAATATAATATACTAGTGGGACTTATGAAATGAAACAACCGATACTTGTAACTAAGGAAAGAATGTAATGTTGATTAAAATAATTAATCTTTAACTTTATATTTGTTATGAAAATAACTAAGTAATTTAGTAATTTGGATTAACTATATTAATAAATTTTAATAAAAATAATAAAATATTGCTAATTACTTAATAAAATAATTATTTTTTCCATATTATCTATTAGTGTTCTATTTTATTTATTTTATTTTATTAATGATTAAATGTTACAAAAATTGTAAATATTACCTAAATATATAAAAACTTAAATATTAGTAAATATATAAAATTATACTGTAGTCATAATTAAATTAATCTAAGCTCGGGCTTGAGGTTTAAGACTTTGGGTTAGACTTGGGTTGATTCTCATCCTGACCCAACCCACCCAAGTTGCATCCCTAAGAGCAATGTGACATTCCTAATTGTAGTAAACCAAACTGAGTGCAGCCCATGCATGCATTGCTTTTTCTTTTTTTAACTATTTTTAAATAATATTCAAGCCAAAAGAGCTATGAGGATGGACTACCCCTATTGTGTAGCCCAATGAACCAAGAAAACAAAAGATCTTGGGCTAGAATTTGATAATGTATTAACAATTTTTAAGGTTGTTTGGCCTAGCCTGGTCCACGCCTCAAGAATAATAATACTTGTCTGGGCCTAGGACATGGACAAGCTTGCCTTGGTAACATTTCTATTTATTTATTAATATGAAATTTGTTATTTAAATATTATATAATTATATTTACCATATATGCATATAACTTCTAGGTTGAGCTTAAGGGTTACTTAGCTTGGGCCCTATCTTCTAGGGTTGTCATTGGACTCCATAGTCTGATACCCAATTAGACTTTGAATTTGATTATCCTAGATTTGGATGTCAAAACTTGCATCTGATTAATAATGAGGTTGGATGCAGATTTAACCCTATTCGGTTTGATTAAATCCATGTCTAGTAAAAAAATATAATCATATATATATGTAGTATAATTATGTATACATATAGATATTATGTGTATTTATATAAAGTTTATAACTAATAAATTTTATATTTTATATTTATATACATTTATTATACATAAATACTTTAAAAATAATTAGTTTTTTACCTTTTTAATTTTTGGGTCATTTTTTATGATGGGTGATTTGGCCAGATCTAATGAGTAAGGAACACTTGAATGCGGCTTGCCAGCCAGACGACAGATCAACATGTGGTGCCACGATAGTAGATTGCAGAACCTCGGGAGTTTGGTCACTTCGGAACCAAAGCACCTTAGTACTAGAGTACCTCAGAACTAGAGCACCTCGGTACCCACACATGTTGAGGTGTTATGTAACCGAACCTAGAAGGTCACCAGTTATATCCGAACCTCATAGAATCATGTCGCGTAACCGTAGGCCTTATCTTCTCCTCGTCTGAAATGGAGGGAAGTGATAAACCTCATTAATTGATGTGTTACTCTCCTACCAAAGCGGAATGGATCCCAACGTCATGGGTCGAAGATTCTAAGATGTTTCAAGAGACCTACGGTATCCCAGCTATATAAGGGCATCAACCCCCAAGACTCAGGTATGCACGATTATTTGCTCACTAGCATTCTAGCACTCAAGTATTCAACTTGCAACCATAATACAGTACTGACTTAAGCATTGGAGCAACCTCGCTAGGTTAGCCACCCTGGGTTCTCTGATACTCTATCTTGCAACTTGGTCCAGTTCGCTATGTGACTAAGGTCTAGGTTATCTTCCAACTGAGAGTTGCTGCACATGACAAGGTTTTTGACACTCATTTCTTTTGCTAAGTTTAGCCTGGAAATTAGTGCCTCATACTTCGCCTCATTGTTTGGCACCTCGAATCCGAACTGAAGAGCATACTCCAACTTCACCTCACTCGGGCCGTATAGTATCAGTCTAGCACCACTTCCTCACTGGTCAGATGAGCCATCTACGTGGAGGATCTAGGGCTCCTCATCCCAGGTTGGTCCTACCCTGGCTAGGACCGGTGCCACGCTGATTGATGCCTCCGACGCATTAGCTAGCTCAGTCAGTTCAGGGGTTGGCATGCTGAATGTACACTCTGCTACGAAGTCCACCAAGACTTGGGCTTTGATCGCTAGACATGGCTCAAACCGGATGTCGTATTCGCTCAGCTCGATAGCCCACTTGGTCAATCTCCCTAACACCTCGGGCTCAAGAAAAATGTGCCTCGGAGGTCTGTTGGTGAGGATGACAAAGGTGTGGGCTTGGAAGTATGGTTGTAGTTTCCAGGCTGCTACTTTTAGTGCATACGCTAATTTCTCAAGGTCGAGATATCTAGCTTCCACGTCTTGCAAACTTGACTTACATAGTAAACTAGTCGTTGGATCCGGTCTTCTCTGATTAGTACCGAGCTGACCACCTTGTCACTTGTGGAGAGGTATAGTTTTAGTTCATCTCCTTCCTCATGTAGGGTTAAAATTGGGGCAGTACTTAGGTACTTTTTCTGCTCATCAAACGCGAGCTGGCACTCTTCAGTCCATGCAAAATTTTCATTATTTTTTATTGCCTTAAAGAATGGTAGGCACCGACGTACCAATTTAGACATAAATCGGTTAAGAGCGGCTACTCGGCTAGTGAGTCTTTGAACCTCCTTTATTTTTTGGGGTGGTCTCATATCTAAGATGACCTTAATTTTATCCGGGTTGGCTTTGATGCCACGTGGGTTCACTATGTAACCAAGGAACTTACCTGACGTGACCCCGAAGTCACAGTTGTTTTGGTTAAGTTTCATGTTAAATTTCCTTAGAATTTGAAAAACTGAATTTAAGTCATCAATTAAAAAATTGAGGAACTGGGTCTTTACGACCATGTCGTCAACATAACACTCTATTTTATTGCCAATAAAAGGCTCAAAAATTTTATTTACAAGTCGCTGGAAAGTTGCTCCAACATTCTTCAAACCAAAGGGCATGACTTTATAACAGTACAACCCGAACTCAGTTACAAAGGCAGTCTTGTCCTAGTCGACTAAGTCCTTCTTAATTTGGTTGTAACCAGAGTAGGCGTCCATGAAGCTTAGCAATTCATGTCCCAAGGTCACATCTACCAGGTGGTCTATTCTAGGAAGGGGGAAGTAGTCCTTTGGGCAGGCTCTGTTCAGGTCTGTGTAGTCGACACACATGTGTCACTTGCCATTGCCCTTCTTCACTAGCATGGGGTTGGTGACCCAGCTCGGGTAATGGACCTCCCTGATGAAATTTGCAGCGAGGAGATTCTCGATCTCCTCATCAACTACCCTCTACCGCTCCAGGGCAAGGTTGTGTTTTTTTTTGTCTAACTGGCCCGACTAAAGGGTCCACATTTAACTTGCAAGTAATCACACTAGGGTTGATATCGGGCATTTCTGCCACGGACTAGGCAAAAATGTCTAAATTATTAAGTAGAAAACTTACTAGTTGTGTTCAGAGCGGTTCACTTATCAGGGCACCGGTCTGGAGAGTCTTCGTTGGTTCGGTCTTAGAAACCGGTATGTGGACTATTTCCTCCCTCGGGGGCATATCGCTCCTCAATGTAGTTTGTTGGTTGTTCTAGCTTGACATCCTCTACTAGTTTTTCCTTTCCTTTCAATGCAGCCATGTAGCACTTCTGGGACTTGAACCGGTCACCTTGTAGGGAGACAAAGTCATGACTACTAGAAAGGCATGCTCGAATCGCGCTATGTTCAGCCACATTCTTGCCTTTACTGGTACCGTGATCTGACCAAGAGGTCTGACTTCTTCACAACTGAATCCCACCAAGGGTGTATTTGCTGGCTTCATTTTGCTTCAGTTGTAGCCTATCGAAAGTCCTTTTGAGTAGGATGTTGGCTGAACTGCTCGAGTGCACCAGAATCTGTTTCACTTCGAAGTCATTGATGACGATCTTCACCACAAGAGCATCGTCATGAGGGTACCGTATCCCAAGTGCATCGTCCTCGGTGAAATAGATAAGCTATTTTATCTAAGGTCATTTCGGTGGGTTTTCTGCTTCATGCCTTAGCTCTCTGATTGAGGTCTTCCCCGCTGCTGTAGTGGACCCCACCACAATGGACCCATTGGTGATCATGTTGATCACCCCACAGGTCAGTCTTTCTTCAGGTAGTTGTAGAGGTGGCTGATCGTTCTATCTACTTGACTCTAGAGCGTCTCTCCTTCGGTCTCTTTGCCGATCTCCCTGTCGGTCTCCTTATTCTTTCTCTTTGCGCAAAATGTAGTTCTTCAGGTATCGTGACAAATGAGCTCTTCGATTTCGTTGCAGAGATTCTGACAGTTCTCTATGCTGTGGCCATGGTCCCGATGAAAGTGATAGTACACATTCAGATTCCTGGTCGTTGTGTCTCCTCAGGCCATTTGGCGAAGGAGGAGTCCTTAATTGCCATCAAGATCTCTCCTCACTTTGTGTTGAGGGGAGTGTAGTTGGTTTTCTACAGGAGGGGTCCTGGATTGCCGACCTGACATGTGGCTTCGGGAGGGGGACTTACTCCTCGAGCGAGGTGACTTACTTCTTCTCCTTCGTGATTTGCTCTTCTTCCTTTTGTGTTTATTGTTGCTCGTACATTCTTCTTCTCTCTTTATCTTCTCACCTTGTTGGTTTTCCGGTTTCCGATTGAGCTCTTCCTCAGTACTTATGAATCTCTTGGCCAATGCGAGAAACTTTGTAATGGTTTTCCGCCGATTCACTCTAATGTACCACCTAAACTTCTTGTGCGTGACTCCTTTTGGAGTTGCAATGAGGCGTATTGTTGGGTCGAGCTCCGATATCTATAAGCACGTTTCATTGAAATACTTGATGTAGCTCCAGATTGACTCACCTTCCCTCTACACCACGTTCAAAAGGCTCTCTTATGACTTTGGGTACTTCTTACTAGTAATGAAGTGGGCTGTGAACATGTCTACGAACTATCCCCAACTTCTGATGGAGCCTGGTGCGAGGTTCCTGTACCAAGCCCGAGCTAACCCTTTGAAGGTGGTGGAAAAAGCCACACACATACACGCTTCATCAGCCCTGGCGAGGTGCATCTGAGACTAGAACGCGTTTACATGATCGCTGGGTCGTAATATCCGTCGTACTTGTCCAATGGAGGTACCTTGAAATCCTTCGACATTGGGACCACTAGTATCTCGAGTGACAAGGGGGATTGTCGGCTCAATAAAGCTAGAGCCGCCCATGTAGCCATCGAGCTTACTTCTTCCCTTTCCTTGCTTTGTTCCAACGGTTAGTTATTCTTCGTGGGTAGGTTGTTCCTGGCTGAGGCTCAGCGAGTCTTGTGACACCGTTGTTGTTGCTTCTTTACTGGCTTGGTGTTGGTGCTACTAACTTCTGTATGGTTAGGCACCTCAATTTTGGTTCACTCTCGCTCCCGAACACTATCGCGAGGTGGATCAAGGTTCCTTCTTGCTGGTTCTTCTTGGTCTCGAGACCAGTGTTGGTTGTTGCGGGGTTCCGAGGGGTCTCGTCTTGAGCCCGCACCTCAGGCCCCAAGTTGACGATCATCGCATCATGATCCATTGTTCTCCTGCTACAAAAGTTGCTACTAATTGTTCCTCTCGGGCTGGTTGACTTTGGGCCTATCCTTTGAATTCCCCCTTTGAGAAACTGGGGGAGTGTGTTGTCCGTCCATCTTGTCCCGAGGTGGGGTCCGACCTTTGGGAGGGATCGGTACCTGCGAGGTCCCCTCACCCTGATGGGGAGATCGGTGGACATCCTGATGGACCCTGTGCTGATTTTGGCTTTGGTTTTGTCTTTGATACTGACTTGTGTGCTGAGGTGAAATTTGCTGTTGGCTTGGTTGCAGTGATGGAAATTGCTGTTGGTATTGTTGGTAGAAATAATACTATTGAAACTGTTGGAATTATTGGATCTACTACATTTGGATCTGCATCGTCTTGACACTCTGAACGAGGTCATCAAATTCAGAATGCTCGACCCTAGGAGGGATCATAGAAGGCTCTGAGAAGGTGGTGTTCACCTGGGGCAACGGGACATTTATTTGTGGGGTTGTCCGAGGAACTGACAGAGAGGGGATCCCTGAAGCAGTCAGGGGAATGGTAAAGTGCTTGATAGTCACTGAGGGGCCTTGAGGGAGTGACGTTTGATGATCCTGCCCCCTAGTGACGTCCATGTCAGTGCCCTTACCAGTGTTACTGGAAGATGCCATTGAAAAAGAGTGTGGTGGTTAATGAAATGTAATGTTGACCTTTCGATCGATTCTCACAGACGACGCCACTTGATAGTGTGTGATCTGAAAGCTCCTAGCTGGAAGATGACCTGGACTTTAGTGAAGAGATGAGAGATCTATCATATGTATGATCGAACTTTATAGGAAGATTGGGTGAAATTTCAAAAGTTTCTCTCTCTCCCATGAGGGAATCACATTCCCTATTTTAGAAAACTGCATTTTCAAGGATCAATCTTCAAACCAAACCAGACCAGATCTGAAACCAAAAGGAAGTAGAGGGATATACCTGATACAGAGTAATAGTAAACCCCTAATGAAGGTATTCACGCCCAAGGAGAAGACCAAAGACTGCTTCCACCAAAGATGACATGGTGCGAGGTGAAGTAGAATCAGTATGATGATTATTCAGCAAGAACCGAATTCTTCAACAAGAATATGATGGAGGGCTGGTGAGCATGATTTCAGATTGCCTTTTCTAGAAAAAGGCAATATCAAGAACTGTTCTTGATCACTCCCACTGGTGGAGGTCGAACTGGGTAGGGCGGTAAGTGCAAAAGACAGTGTAGTCAAACTGTATTGTCTCTCTCTGTAATTCTGCATATTGTTAGATGATTTGGAGGTTCACCCTGCTCTTCTATTTATAGCCTTAAGGAGAGGTTCTCCTAATCCCATTAGGAGTTTCCTAATCCAAATCTTATATTTGGATTTGGATTCTCTTTAAGAGATAAGGATAATCCCTTATCTTATCTGCAGATAAAGATCAACCATCCTAATCCAATTAGGAGTTTCCTGATCCAAATCTTTATTTGGATCATGACTCTTTGAGTGGATAGGGATAATCCCTTATCCTATCAGTTGATCCAAATCCCAGAACCGCCCCCTTATTTAATTAATCTTATTAACCCAATTCGAATGGGTTTTAGGCCCATTAAGTCTATGTTCTCATTTAACCTCTTAATCTACTGCTCAGTTGGTTATCATTGTATGGTGTGGGACCCAAACATTGATCTACACATTAGCCACATGGGTTCAACCCAGCCTCTGTTACAAGGCTTGGTCGAATTCACTGTAGGAGACAGTGAACCCCTGAGTCCATCACCATGGGCTCTTAATGGGCCCAACATTTACACTAAATGGTCATTGGGTCAAACCACCTTATAAAAACCCAAAGACTGTGGGCAGATGCAAGATTAGCCCATCAGGTATTACCCTCAATGGTTTTACACTTAACCTCTAAGCCTATAATGATCAAACACTGCCTGACAAGAGAGGATCTCTCCCTCGGCTGCAAGGTACAGTGCTGCACTCTCTACTCACATGGATCTCGAGAATTAAAACATTTTGCAAACATTTTGAAAAATAATATATATATATATATATATATATATATATATGTATGTATATCTCTATATAAATATATTTTGCAAAAACAAATTTCAATGGTTGAAATCAAATGCCGACAGTTTTGGTTTCCATCAGAGAGATTGCATCCCCAATCATTCACTTTGTCCAACAAAGGGGCTGATCCTATCACTATGATCACCCACTCAGATGAATTCTCGGACTATCCCAACATACCTAGGTTTTGACCCCCTCTAAGGATCTTACTGATTGGCATATTAAAGACAACCCATTTTGACACCTAGTGTAGTATCATAATCGAGTCTAGGGATCAAGTGTAACTATCCAGTTTTTGCCCATCTATCTCCAAGGTCCAGGGCAATACTGGATTTTTGGTCCGGTACAAAGTTTCAAGAAAACCCACACCGCATGTACCTCAGGTCTCACCCTAGCAGCTGAGACAAGCCACCCCAACCAACTTAGCAGCACATCAGTGTCAGCCTTGGTAGGATAAATCTCCCCAGACTATCCAACGGTTATTAAGATTCTAAACTAACACGAGTCTCATATGTGTCCAGTTTAAGGGTATTACATAGAAACATACCATAATAACATGGATCAATTATGTACTTTATTCATTTACATTAAATGTCATAATGTACATCACTCTAATTGGTGCTGAGGGCATACATTGTCTAACACTTAGTTGCTTGGTGGGCTGGACCAAGTTACAAGATAAAGGATCAGAGAACCTAGGGTGGGTAACGCATCAAGGTCGCTCCGATGCTTAAGTTAGTACTGTATTATGGTTGCGAGCTGAATACTTGAGTGCTAGAATGCTAGTGAGAAAATAATTTTGTGTACTTGAGTCTTGGGGTTGATGCCCTTATATAGCTGGGATACCATTGGTCTCTCAAAATGTCCTGAAATCTTTGGCTTGTGACGTTGGGATCCGTTCCACTTTGGTAGGAGAGTAACACATCAATTAATCAGGTTTATCGTTTCCCTCCGATTTGGACGGGGAGAAGATAATGCCTACAGTTGCACAACGTGATCCTGGGAGGTTTGGAGATAATTAATGACCTTCTAGGTTTGGTTACATGACACCTTGGCATGTGTGGGTACCGAGGTGCTCTGGTTTCAAAGTGACCAAACTCCCAAGGTTTTGCGATCTGCTGTCGTGGCACCACATGCTGATCTGTCGTCTGGTTGGCTGGCCGCATCTATGTGTTCCTTACTCATTAGATTGATCCAAATCACCCATCATCAATTTTAAACACAATAAGATTGTCACGAATTAAATTCAAAATCCAACATAATAATTAGATGTGGATGTGGATTTAGAGATTTCATAATCAAATGCTGATGTAGATTTAGTAGGATCTTATCTAAATCTGATCCATTTATAGCCCTATTGCCCACATTATGTGTAGGTTTGGTGTAGATCCGAGCTAGACCTAGCTTAGAAGAAAGTAGTTGCTTGAGCTTGGAAATTTATAGGTCTAGCTGGGTTGGGCTATCTATTAATACTAATTTTATTAATTTCTTAATTTTTAATAGTTTCTAGATAAAAACTTGCTAAAGTTTAATATTTTTATTGACTTTAGTAAATTTCTTGTTAACTTTAGTCATTTACAAATTTCTAACAAACAATCAATTAAATAGAATTTGAATATGAAATAAAAATTTGGATGATAGTAAATTTTCTCTTTCCTTGGAATACAATAAACTAATAATAGAAGACACCTTTAAAAATATGCTAAAATAGGTTAATGATGAGAACTATGTCTCATAATTCACTCTCCCTCTCTCATTATTTTAGGTGATTTAACCATTTATGATATTTTTGTTAATTAATTTTTAAACTATTATTTGTTTACGAGTTGGTTGGATCCACACCCGCCTTGAAGAATTAGGCCCAATTTAGCCCTGAAATTTATGGGCTTGATGAGGCAAAGGCTTGGGCCAAACTAAAATGATAACCCTTAAGAAAAAAAGGGTTAATGGTGAATTAATGATGAGAGATGAAAGTCTTAAAGGCATAAATTTTATTGGGTACTTGAGTTATTTTGTTAAATTTTAAAAATAAAATTCAATAAAAACCCCAAAATAGATAAATGGTAGTGAGGAAGGAAAGCCATGCTACATAACATGTTTGATTGGTTGGATTCAAATTGGGGTACTGATCCAGCGATAACACATATGTTAGATCTAATGCAATCTGATATCATGGTGATTTGGATCCAAATGAAAGTCAGAATCACCTATTCTTGATGCCTACTTGGTTTTGTTAGGAATCGAAATTAGATCTATTGCTATTGTTTGGTTCATTTGAAGTTGGAATTGGAATTAACTAAAAATTTTCAATTTTGTATTAGCCTATTTTATTATTATTACTTTAATGTTGTCTTAATATTTTATTTTAACATGTATCTTTGTTTATTATTATTAATTTATTAATATTTTATTATACTACTATTATTTTATTACAATTTTGTTAATATTTTATTAGTTTATTAATATTAGGGTTTGGGGATTTTTTGTCATGAGTTCTTTATTCCTTAACAGACTATGGAATGGGAATCCCATTCTGCCAAGAACGGTAATCAGAATCCCATTCCTATGAAAAAAACTATTGTCAATTCTAATTTAGATTCTATTCTAGGCATCTATTCCAAGGAACTAAACATGCCCTTATTGTATTATGTAGACCTGTATACGAGTTGGGCTGGGCCGGGCTTAGCCTCTACATTAACAAAAAAGCTCAGGCTTAAGCTTGAGCCCGACCCGACCATTGGGACTAGGTCTTGAGCCTAAGCCCGAGCCCAATTAGAAATTTGGGCTGGGCTGGCTGGCCGATCAGGCTACCTGATCTATGAGTCGGTCTAGTATTATGTTATATTACTATTCCCTCCCTCTCCCTCTCTCTCTCTCTCTCTAATAATATAGTAGTTCTCTCTCATTAACACTCTCTTAATTATCTCTCTTTACTAATATAATATCTCTCTCATTCTCTCTCTATGACAATGATTATTTTTTATATTTTTAAATAAAAAGAAAATAAGGAAAATACAAAAAAGGCATAAATAGATAAATACCTTTATTGAAAGTAGAGTCATGTTGACATGGAACGTCTGGTTTTATTTTATATATTGATTTTTAATGAAACGGTAAATCACATATTACTAAAAAAATATGAAAGGGTAAATCACAGATTACCACCCATACTTTGGGAGCAGTGACACTTAACCTCTGAAATTTTCATTTGTGACAAAGACCACCTCCCCCCCACCCCCCCTTCCGAACTTTCTGATTCTTATATTGTAGACATGTTTTATAAAAAACTATAAAATAATCATTTAAAAGGCAAAACTGTAAAATAGGTATTTCCAAAAGTTCCAGCGTTAGAATACCAAATGATTTGAGTGCATTTAGAACTCAAAAAATGTCATTTTTGGCTGTTTAATTTTATGATTGTTTTGCAATCATAAAAAACTTGAGGGTTGTTTTTGAAACTTTTAAATTTTATGGGTCACTTAGTAGAACACCCCATATATTTTCACAGATATACTTAAACCTACCCTATAGTTTTTATTTTACTAAAACACCCTTATAATTTGCAACCTATTACTTAATTGACATTTTATTAAGAATTGTTTGTTTAGCAATCTGAAATAATAACATTATCACCTAAATTGAGTGGAAAATGTTCAAGGGCATGGACCCATAATTGTTTATTCCAATAGCACCCCTAACACTTCTTTGTATAGAAAACAAAAATGATCGAATAGAGCTAAATAAAGTGGTTGTTTTTGTCTTACAATGGGAAAAAAAATGATATTTTCTTTTGATTCAATTTATTTAAATGGCCAATTCATTCGATTTAGCAACAATGCTGATCAATTGTTGTTAAGCTTTATCTTTTTGCAACAATCATTTGCAACTGTAATTAAGTGCATGCTGCTAAAGGTCGATTTTCTTGTAGTGTGGAAGGTTGATTAAGTAAATTGATTGCAAATTTCAAAGGATGGTTTAGTAAAACACAAACTATAGGGTGGATTTTAATAAATTCATGAAGCTATAGGGGTGTTTTAGTAAATGAGTAAATGAGTAAATGAGTAATGAGGAACAAGTGAAAAGCAATGGCCAATAAATTCATCTAATTGGCATATAGTATTTGCATCCATACCTAATTCTTATTAAATTGTCTAACTTGTTTTTGCTTATGTATTTAAATCCTATTAAATAGGGTATTTAATATTTTTTTAACCCCAAATATTATTCAAGGTGGAGGGGCAGCCGCCTTAAAATTTTATTAACCAACCAGCATCAAAAGCAAACCTTTAGCCAATTTGTAAAACAAGGATCTTCATATAACCTTCCCTAAAGAGAATCTAAAGGTGACATGGAAAATCTTGAGTTAAATTAAGCACCTGAAATCTCTTATATATGCCCATGTTAGCCTAAGAAATCAACACATTTATTCCCCTAACAAAGGGTGTAAGTAAACTTAATTTTTATGGAATTAAACATTTGGTTGATATATTTTAAAATGTAGGTATTATTCCATAGAGAGAAAGTCCTCTTGAGAATGATATGGATTAAATTCTTATTATCACTTTGAACCTCTATTTTAGAAATACCATTATTGAGGTAGAAAGACAAACGATTATGAAAAGCCAAGCATTCAGCCATAATAAACATTCGAGTGCCATAAAAATTATAGACACCAAAGTGGAAAGCATTAGGATTAAGGCATGATCCAACTAAACTGCATGACGAGAAAGATTCTTTATTGTTACACTTCACATAAACTGTTAAAATATACATTTATACCTTATTTACAATTATACGAGCTTTAAATTTGGTTTTGTTGATACAAATTTATATAAAATTTCTTGGCGGGGTGGGGGTGGGGTTTATAAGTCCTTTAGGGTAAGGGTGTCAATGGATTGGTTTTGGACCTGTACAGTACAAAATCAATTTGGACAGATTGGATGGATCAAAAATACATAATGGATTGGACCAATCCGGTCCAAAATATTTATTAGATTGGACTGACCTGGTCCGTCTATAATTAATTTATATTGGATTTGGTTGGATTAAGCCAATATCAGGTCCATTGATATAACATAGGAAAATAGGTGTCAATGGACTGGGTTTATTTTGAAACCAATTTAAATTAAAATGAATTTGAATAAATTGGATGGTCCAAACATTGAATTGGACCGGTCCAAAATGGTCCAAATTATTCATTGAATTGGATTGGACCTGGTCCATTTGTAATGGACTCACATTGGACTGGATCGGATTAGACCAAATCTAATCCAATCGACACCCCTACTTTAGGGCATGTTTGTTTCTAGCATTTTGAGAGGAGAGAAAGTCAGTCAATAGGATTTTAGTTCCCATTCACCGAGATACCCATGTTCAGATTTATGTGGAGTCGATGCGCAAAATTCATTTTCCTTGGATTTCACTTATCACTTACCTAGGTAAGTGATACCCATTTCCGATGTAAGGAACTTTCCCGTCTAGGATAAAGTTGTTAACACTTGGACCGGAAAAAATTGCCTTTTTAATAATGGGTGTTCATGTCTAAAACATTCATTATCTCATTTACTTGGAAAATAAAAGAACATGGGTAAATGCACTAATCTAAGTAAGTGACTTTCCGAAAAAACAAACAGACCTTAATAGTTTTAACAATTTTGAGAACAAAAGAAAAACTCTATAAAAGGACATTTACACATAATGCGTTTAAACATAGACTTTGAACCATATATAGACGCATGGGTCCAAGATTAAAAGTATCAACATGATACATCCTGTATTAGAGGTAATGAGGGCAGATTTGGCCCTTCAGTGAAATAATGACACCTGACACCTCATGCCAACTAAGTACAGCCTCTTGACAATTAGACAGGTCGAGCTAACTACAGGCAGCTCATCACCTATAGGCAACTCGCCACTCACATGCAGCTCGTCACTAATAGACAACTCGACATAAGTAGCCCGCCACTTAGGTGCAGCTCGATACTTATAGGCAGCTCAGTACAGGTAGCTCGCCACTTAGAGGCAGCTCAACACTTACAGGCAGTTCACCACAGGCAACTGACCACTTACAGGTAGCTTGCCTCCTATTATGCCATGAAGACTTGCCTCGGGTAGAAGCACCTCGGCACATTACTGGCAGCTCGGTGAAAAGTAACTCGGCGCAAGGTAGCTCATTGTAGAGCAGCACAGCGTATCGCAGGAAGATTTCCTACCTGACAACCGTACCTACCAAATTTGGAGACCTGCACTCACGTCTCTCATTGTGCCTACCAACCCTGAGAGGTGTCCCTTGTCTGGCAGGGCCGTACTCTGCAATAGTTACCTGCGCTCACTAGCTCAGCCTTGGCAAGTAACGACTGCGGTAGAGAATCAGAGGCAGTTACGCCAGATCTATCAGAACACTGCTGTATAAGAGCTCCGACTCCCTTGAGGGGAGAGAGAGGAAAAATGGAGGTAACCCCTATTCTCTAGCTCTCTCATTTCTCTAATATCATCATCAAGCTCTCTATTATCAGAGTGCTAACTTAGCCATTGGAGTGGCCCCACCGGGTAAACACCCCCAGGTCCTCTGATTCAGTTCTCGCAGGTTCCTCGGCTCCTGCCATCTACAAAGAGGTGTGGATCATCTCATGCAGAGGTAGTTGAGTTGCACTACACCAGGGAGCTCGCCACCAAGGCGGCGCACCCAACAACTCATCAAGGTAGCTCACTACTAGGGAACTCGTCACTAGGCAACTCATCCCTAGGGAGTTCGCCACCAAGTAGCTCACCACCAGGCAATTCGCCACCAGAGAGCTCCATCACCCTTTGAGTCACAGGCCACTTGGGAGTAGGTCAAATGACGAAGTACTTAGCCAAAAAATTTGATACATCATGAAAAAATTTGGTACGTGACCAAAAAATACTAATACGTGACTAGAAACAGTCGCATCAATTGGCGCCATCTATAGGAGCACGCTACAAAAAAGCTAAGTTCTCATTCCTACAAAAATCTAAGTCCTCTCCTCCCAAAAAGCTAAGTCCTCACCTTTTAGAAACTGAAGCTCTCACCTTTTAGTTTCCATTTTGTATGAACTCAAAGACTATGTAGCGAGTTAACAGGCTAAGCAGCTCTACCAACTTTACATTCAATTTAGATAAAACCTCATCAGTCTTCTTCGCGAGGTCCCCTCTACTAAGATGAGCTCTTTGTAGCTTCCGCGGGATTTGGCAGCCAACAGACTGCATGGGTGCCCTTGCTGGTTGAGCCTTCCAAGGCTCCCGTGTGAGCTAGCGACCTAAAGTTAGTAGTGTTGCCCCCGAAAGTCGAGCTCCTAGTAGCTTCTTGTAGGAGTGGGCGACCGACATTATGAGGCCGATGCAGTGCAATCATAGCTATAAGGCACCCACTCGGTCAGTCCGACACCTCACAGGTAGCTCAGCACCTGGTCAGCCTGACACCTCACAGGCAGCTTGGCACCTGGTCAGCCCGACGCCTCACAGGCAGCTCGGCACCTCACAGGTAGCTTGGCACCCGGTCAGCTCGGCACCTCATAGGTGGCTCGACACCCAGTCAGCCCGACACCTCATAGGTAGCTCGGCACCTGGTCAGCTCGGCACCTCATAGGCAGCTCGACACCTGGTCAGCCCGACACCACATCCGTACTCTGCAATAGTTACCTAAGCCCACCAGCTCAGCCCTGGCAAGTAACGGCTGCGGCAGAGAATCAAAGTCGGTTATGCCAGATCTGTCAGAACACCACTATATAAGATCTCCGACCCCCTAGAGGGGAGAGAGGAAAATGGAGGTAACCCCTGCTCTCTAGCTCTCTCATTTCTCTAATATCATCTTCAAGCTCTCTGCTATCAGAGTGCTAACTTAGCCATCGGAGTGGCCCCGCCGGGTAAACACCCCCGGGTCCTCTGATTCAGTTCTCACAGGTTTCCCGGCTCCCACCGTCTACAAAGAGGAGCGGATCATCTCATGTAGAGGGCAGTCGGGTTGCACTACATCAAGGAGCTCGCCACCAAGGTGGTGCACCTAGCAGCTCATCAAGGTGGCTCACTACTAGGGAGCTCGTCACCAGGTAGCTCACCACTAAGGAATTCGCCACCAAGTAGCTCACCACCAGGCAATTCGTCACCAGGGAGCTCCATCATCCTTTGAGTCACAGGCCACCTGGGAGCAGGTCAAATGACAAAGTACTTAGCCAAAAAATTTGATACATCACAAAAAAATTGGGTACGCGACCAAAAAATATTGACACGTGACCAGAAAAGGTCTCATCCAGAGGCATGTTGTATCTATTTCAAAAGCAAGGAAAATTTCATAACGTATCGGCCCAATGTATAGTATTGGTAGGGTATTGATACATATACTATATAGTATTGGCAGGGTATTGATACATTGTTTTCAAGGCTTTATTTATTATTTTTTTTGAAAAAAGTTTCATTTTAAACATTAGTAGGCATTATTTCCAGCCCCTTTTTAAATTTTGAAAAAAAAAACTAAAAAAATTATAAAGCCAAAGGTTGAAAGTAGCAATACATAATCTTTCCTTGTATTGAGTGTATCAATATCTCCAACGTTGCTCAAAACTACTGATACACATGATGTAAACATTTTTAATATTTGAAATTTTAACACTATTATTTAATATATGATTTGACAGGTCGCCTACCAAATTATTGTCATGGTAAAATGTAAAAAAACTAATAATTTTGGTGAGCCAAAATTTCTCAATAAAAAAAATTTGCATGTCAAAATTATTGGTAGCTTTTGATTAATATCAGTGGCAAGAGTTGCTGCTATCCCAAGTAGGAAAGGAAATTCTTTTAGGTCCGTTCATTTTTCGGTAAATTATTTATCCGGGTAAATGTAATTATTTGGATAAATTTATTCTAAGAGATATTTGCTTGGGTAAGTGTATTTATCCATGTTCTTTTATTTTTCAGGTAAATAAGGTAATGGCCATTTTAGTCATAAAAATCCATTATTAAAAGGGGCAATTTTGTCCCATTCAAGTGTTAGTAACTTTCCTCTTAGATGGGAAACTTATTTATCCACTTAGGAGATGGGTGTCACTTGGTGATACCCAAGAAAATAAACTTTCCCTGTTCCCCACATTAATCTGAAAAATGAACATGCTATTCTTGGTTTCTTCTCTCTCAAAATCCGAAAAAAGATCGCTCCCTTAAAGTCCGTGGTGTCAGCCATACCTGCATATACAATGTCATGCTTCCTACATCCAAAGGAGTGTGTCAAGCCCTTCAAAAATGCAAAGGAAATTTTGGTGGGGTGTGGGAGAAAATAAGATGAAAAACACACTGGGTTAAATTGAATGATGCATGTAGAAATAAATTAGATGGAGGTATGGGATTTTGAGACCCTCATTTTGCAAGCCTAGAGACTTTGTGCAGAGGAAAACAGCCTGTGGGTGAGAGTGATCAAAGAAAAATATCTTAAAAATAAAAATTTTCTTCACTCCAAACTGACATAAAGAGGATCATGGCCTCATGGGGTTGGCAAAGTTTAGTGGCTGCAAAGGAAATAATAGTAAGGGGAGCATGTTGGGCAGTTAACTCAGGAACTGAAGTGAAAATTTGGGAATACAAAAAAAAAGTGAAAATTTGGGAGGATCCATGGTTACCAAATTTGTAGGACTTCAGAATTATTGGTCCAAGACCACACAACACTGACTTGATTTGGGTAAAGGACCTCATAAACCAACATAACAGCGAATGGAATGCAGATCTGATTCGAGAAAACTTTGTGGAGGCAGTTGAAAATAACATAATCAACACACCTTTGGCTGAGGGTTAGTGGAGGGATAAGTTAACATGGAAGATGAATGAAAAAGGAGTATTTACAGTTAGATCAGCTTATTTTGCAGCCAAAAACTAAAGTTTGGAAAATAGGGGTCAAATAGTGGACCACAGGCCTTTCGACCCAACGGAAAGGAAAAACTTTGGGGTCTGAAAGTTGACCCAAAGAGAAATATCTATCAAGTAGCCATTTGCCCAATCTGTAATAGTGAAGATGAGTCTGTAATGCATGCTTTTTTATTTTTTTTTTCTGTGCAGGATCAGGCTAAACTAACATGGTTTGGTAGCTATCTCACTTGTAACACCCAAGATTTTAGGCAATTCATAACTTTTGCAGAATGGCTTCAGCACTGGTTTGTTAAATGCTCCTCGGGTGTGAATAGGAAAGAAGAATTATTACAATTTTCAAGCTATCAAGGTAATTTGGAAGAGTAGAAATAAATTCATTTTTGAAAATACTTCCCCTGACCCAAAACAATCACTGATTATTGTAAATAGGATGGTGAAGGAGAGACTAATGATTTCCCAACAAGAAATGCAGCGTACTTCCTATGTAACTGAAAGCCTGTCTAAGGGCTCTCAATCTTTTTGGAAGGCTCCAATGCAACTTTTAAGGTAAAACAGATGGAGTGATTACTGATTAGAGACAAAAATGGAAATGTTTTGGCAGCCCACTATGGTGATGTGGCAGTGAACTCCCCCACTCAGGCTGAAAATGTAGCTGTGCTGAAAGGTTTGGATTTAGCTATGAAATTACAGGTGAACCCAGTAGTGGTGGAAAGCGATTGCTTAAATTTGATCCAAGCTCTGACTAAGCAAGATAAACAACAAACAAGTGATGCTATGTTTTTGTGTCAAGATATTTTAGAGGCTGCAAGATCTGATTGCTTTGCTTTTTTAAATTTGTAAATGGATCTGCAAACAAACTTGCTCATGAGCTTGCTAGGAGGGGTCTCTCTTAGTCTTGTTTGTTTTTAGGAAACTGCCCTTCGCGGCTGTTAGATCTAGCTAAACAAGACTTGGCTGGACCCCTTTAATTTCTGCCGTATCTCTGTCTTTTCTGTGTTTTCTAGTGATAATTTAATCATGTGTTTACCAAAAAAAAAAGTATCAGTAACTTGAATATGCATCTACCAAAATATAAACCATGGACTCTGTATGTGTGTTGATAAAAAAAACAACAGCACATGTTATGTGCTGGTATTTGAAAAAAAAATGATTATTTAAAAAAAAAAAACAGCCTTAACTGTTTGGGAGCTTACTGCACGTTGACACATTACCACAGTTGTGGGGCACAAGAATGTTAGCAATAACTAATCTAGATTCCAACAAAACAAGTTCCAACTGTGGCCCATTATAAAAGTGGGATCGTTGTATATGAGATGTGTAATATCAGATGTTATTGATAAGGTGTTGGAATGCATTTTATTGACAGGTGATCCAGACTCATATACACCACGTTAAGATCAGGGTAGGGATCTAATACCAATAAGATACTCCCAACACTGTTCCAATAGGTTAATGAAGCTGTACATTGAGAACATCTCCCTTGTTATTCAGCTGTAGAGGCCTGTTGGGATATATTTGGAGTTAGAGCGTCTTGTTGGTAGCAGATCTGAAGCCATGAGATCTGCATATGCGAAGTTGATGTGGTGTACAATGATTTTGGCCCAATATCAAGGATAGTCGGGTAGAGCTGTAGAATATTAGAGACGACTGAGTTAATGCTTGTGTTAATAAAATAAACAAACTGTAGAACAAACGACATGCTTATTTCACACACACACAAGCAGAAAATAAAGAAAATAGTATTAAAGAATGGGCTTCTAAAAAAATGCGTTATGAATGAGTAATTTAAGTACATTTAGGAAAATCTTTAAAATATAACCACGTACAATGAAGTACCAAACGAATATAATATTAAAAGTAAAAAACTTTTTAAATTTGAATTATGCAATATATTAGCAATAGCATGAAATAATCATCCACCTAACTTGAGTATTAATATAGAGTTAAAAGCTGGTGGCACATTTGCAATTGCAAGAATGATCCCCAGATTCATAATTTAATTGGTATAGTTCCCCTCGTTATCCTTTGGGTTAGCGTTTATGGAAAGAGAGATGCAAGCGCATTTATCAGAGTTCTCTTTGCAAGCCTTAGGGTCTGTTTGGTTTGTACTTAGAATTGGAGTCGGAATGATTTATTCTGATTCCGATTTTAGATCTTTATTCCTGCAAACCAAATAAGCCCTAAGCGATGGATCACTGATCTAAACTCCGTTATGGATATGTTTATAGACTCTTTTTTTCCTTGATGTTAGGGTTGTAATTGGATCAAATTCGAATTGGATTCAACGACATCCAAGTTCAATCCAATTATTGAAAATTTTGATCTGAATTCGATTGGAAATCCAATTGGATTTGAAGATATCATATTTGAATTCGAATCCTGACGGACTCGGGTCGAATTCAAATTTAATCTGACCTTGTAAAATACGAAAAAATAAAAAAGTTAATTACTTTTCAACATTTATATATAATAAGTTAATGTAAATATAGCACACTGAATTTATTATATATATAAATTCATATATAATATAATATATAAAAATATATTTTTTATACTTTTAAATATAATTATATATTAAAATCAACAAATAGTACAACATAATTGGATTCGGATTTTAATTAGATCCGATAGAGTCAAATATCAATCCAATCCTATTATTAATTTGATGCATATTGCAAAATCCAAATATGATCCAATTACATAATTACATCATTCAAATCCTAAATAATTTGATCATATGTTAGATCAAGCCACAAATTTTCAGGTATTGGGCCTATTACTTGATTCTCAATATCCCCCTCAAAGTTCTATAAAGAAGACGAGTTAAATGGATTTATTAGAAGTTTCCTACACATCAAGAGTTTAAATTAAATACTAATAGTGCTGGTCGTGATAACCTAGGTCACAGTGGTGGGGGTGTAAATTAAATACTATGGCTTTCTTAGCATCGAGGTGAAAAGTGAAAGCACATTCCTCAATTCTCATTAGACTTTGTTTGGAAACAATGCAAGTAAGTGTGAATGTAAATATGTAGAGTGTAAAACAGTTCATCTTAATTGTAAAGTTGATTAATTTTGTACTAGCAAAATTTTTTACCTTCTTACCAAACAGACTTTTAGCTGTAATGGACGCAAACATGAATTTCAATAAAGCATATACTTTTTTTTTTTTTTTATCAAAAGCCCACTTAAATGCAAATTTACTTCTTTTTTGTTGATGTACTTTTACATCTTATTATCAATGTAAATATGCATTAGTCTGTTATTTGTAAATACATAAATGTAGTGTTACCAAACACAGGCAAAAGTGAAAACAGAGTGCAAATTTACTTTGAACCAGAATTTATACTCCATTTGTATCGTTTTCAAACACAGTCTTAGTGTTATGAAAGCTGAATTTGAAAAGAGTATAAATGCAAATATATACTGTGCAAATACATACAAAATAATGGAAAGTATAAGGTTTTGCACTGTTCATATTTGCATTTGTACTCATTTCAAACTTAGCCGAAAGGTTTCAATCCATGCCCCTAGGTTGGTGTTTTAAACTTTTACATGGTAAAAAACTTACACCTCTTTAACCCTATGGATATTTCTCTCTATCATACTTTACGACAAGGGAATCATTGTGCTGACTTGTTGGTGAACAAAGGCATTTCGGAGGGCTCTTTAATTTCATGGTTTTTGAGCCTGGAT
Organism: Nelumbo lutea; assembly: GCF_056320005.1. NCBI lineage: Eukaryota > Viridiplantae > Streptophyta > Magnoliopsida > Proteales > Nelumbonaceae > Nelumbo > Nelumbo lutea. The sequence continues at coordinate 125,886,906 of NC_142684.1, forward strand.
CCATTCTCCCTACACGTCTGTCGACTCTTATGCGCGAGGATAGCCTATTGTTATTTTGAATTATTTGAGTTATTCTAATAAAAATTTAAGGTCTGATTAAATTTAGGGGTTAAAAAAACACTTAGACTATGTTTGGTTGCAGTGTGGTTTTATTTGCAGTAGCATATGGAGTGTAAATGAAAAAAAAATGCAAATTTTAGTTTAATTTTGTTTTAGATTTTACTTTATTCTGTTTTAGGTCTTATTTTACTTCATTTTTAATGCAATCAAACAAAGATAAATTTCGAAACAAAAATAAATCAAAACTTGCACCCAAATCATTTGCACTACTATAATTTTGCATTATTGCGAATGAATTTGCATTGCAACCAAAGCATGTAAATGAGGTTTTCATAAAAATAGAGGACTTCGGATCTACTACAAACAAAGCATGTATGGTGGTCCAGAACCAAATTAGGAGTGAATATATTAGAAATCTCAAGGAATTGTTCATCGTCAAAGATAAAGCTTTTAGGTGGGGTCCCTCATCAATAGATTTTTATTCTCTAACACACCTCTTCATGGGAAAGTCCTTCCGACCAGCTTGAAGCATAGACAACTACAAGTCCATTTATACCATGTGCTAAAATTTATGTATGATAATGGCGGCAAAGAAAATTGAATATTAAATCATTTGGTCAAATAAGCTCTGATAATATTTTAAAATTATTAAACCTAAAAAGTTTAAGCTGTTGGATAAATTCATTACATAGGTTTTATTCTCTAACAAAAATTTGTACAAGAAAAATAATAACGCCATTGCCATTGATCATATAACAAGGTTTACTTATTTCAGTATCTACGTGTTTAATTAGCTGCAGGATGAGACAAATAATCTAAATGCATAAGCCATACGCACAAAAAAAGCGAAGACTAAAGGGTTCCTCGCAGAAACCCAACTTATCAGAAGGTAAAATGGAACATAAACAAACTGGGCATATCGTCATTGATTTTTGAAACCTTTAATAACAGATTGTATAAAACTGTGATGTGCCTAACATTACAATGAAAAAGATGGATTAACGAGCATTGCCACTGATAGAGTTTTCTCTAATACATATAATTACCTTAGGTTCAGTGCGGAAGGAGTCTTTCCAAATAGAGCTTTAGCCTTATTATTATTATTTTTTTCTCAAAAAGAAACAATATCCAAAGGTCTTGATTAGTCAAGCTTGATTTGTTTGCGCTACAATTTCATTTGCACTGGTCCAAAACTAAGAGAATTCAAAATCGCCATTTACAAATTAATGTCTCTTCATCTAAGGGTATGTGGCCATTTATGCAATACAAAATGGAACAACAATTAAGTAAAATACAAACTATAGAATAGGATAGGATAGACTTTAGTAAATACATGAAACTATATGAAATATCTAAAATTTTTAATAAATGACCATAAAATAAATAATGGAGATTAAAATTGCATTCTTCCACTCTTATGCATCATATTAATATAAATGTGCAAAAAGTGCAGCAGATCGATAACGACTAATGTTGGGTCATGTACTTACAACTATACCTACTATTAAACATGTGATGACCAATGAACTGGCCGGTATTATACATGTGATGACCAATAAGGTGGTATTTAATAAAATTCACTGAGAGTTTTAATTGGTCAAAGCCTTTTCCATATTATATCTTTCTAATAGCTAGCATAGATTTTTTTTCTCATAATTAAGAAACTATAATCTTATCGAATCCTTATCACCTCGGTTTTCTAAAGTGTATGAGATACAAAAATGGTAGCTGTTTCAACTGTACCTTTGTATATAATCATCTCCATCTTTCATATATAAATTTTGAAAGTTGAAAGAAAAAAAAAAAAAAAAGAATTTGTATTGATGCCCCACACCCACAGATTGTACCTCAGTACATTCCAACTATGTATTAGGAGCATCTTTCAATGATAGTTATAGGAGATGTTTTCAATGCAGGCTGAGATATGCATATGGGTGCCAGTGGAGTGCTGGTGTGATCTCAAATAAAGTATGGTGGCCCTAAACATGGCCTAGACCAAATCAATTGCATGGATATAGCCATATTGGTTTGGTATTTGTGCGGCGAGCTGAATCTGGACTTGAAAATAATTGAGCCTGAGCTAAATTAGATGATCTAGCCCAATGTCAACAACCCCAGTAGGTTCAACCTGACCTAAACCAACTTTTACTCTAGTCAGGTTACGGTGGCGTCCTCGGATTTGATGAATGGTAGATGGACCTAAGGCTGTTTTTTTGGTGTACTTTCAGAAATGAATTCTTGTGAAATTTTCATTGCTCAAGTATGATACCAGAAAAAAACTTGTGAGTTGTAACCGGTATCATAAAAGTGATGACTATTAGCTAGTTTGGATGTGTGGATGATGTATGAAAATTACTGAAATAAATTGCTTAAAATTGATTCTAAGAAATGATTTTTTTTTGGAGCTAAAAAGCAACTTTAAAATAGAACTATTTTTACCTCAAAAATCATGCTTATTGAAGCAGAATTTCAACCAAACATACGTTGTCGATTATCAATCTTAACATGACTATAATGTATCACCATTTGTGTAAACTGTAAAGTAGCATACGACTAAGATGCTTGTAAATGAAAAGCAGTACAATTTTAGTTGTGCAACAAGCGCATGCATGATAGAGTCGGTCTCGGCTTTGACTGGTTTATAGTGAGTCCGGATCTGCTGCAGATCCAATAACTAAATGCCATTCGTTCTTTACATATGTGGCATTCTTTCTATATGTGATTTATATAATTTTTAAATCCCTTTTCTGAAACTTCACATTCTCCTCTCTTTCTTAACCTTTCTTTCTTCCCCAGATCTTAATCTACAAGTTTTATTTCAAGACTTTTGAGGGCTTATATGCAGTTCATGCGATCTGATCGGGAAAGTATAAGTCAGCCCCCTACTTTGAGAAAAATGCGATACTTCTGCTTTAGTGTTACTTTGTCATCCAGGACTTCTATACCAATAACAAATTATTTAGCTTCTTTTCATACCAGGAACAAATTCAATAGTCTTTTTATATATCTCATACGAGATTGAGCATACAGGATTGCGTGCCGAACATGTTCAGATATTGGGGAAGGACTCAACAGTCTTGATCTCCTTATGACCATCATCTTCCTAAGGTTGCCTTTCAGAACGGAGAGGGTTTGGGGAGGAAGGAGAGGCCGAGAGGGTAGAAAAAAACAGTGGAGGCGTGTAAGAAATAAAAAAAAAAAAATAATAAACAGATATTTTCTTTAGTAATATATTTTAGGGTAAATTTCTTAAACGGTTTAGTTAATTGAGTAAGTGTATCCTATTGTTTGAAATCTGACTAACGCTACCTTGTTTCTAACAATTGATTAGCTCTACCTTTACCATTGGCATCCATTAATATTCCGTCAAATTCGTATATAGATGACGTATTTTTTTAAAAGCCCAATTTTACTCTTACCATCTTCCTTTCAACAGCAAACCAAACTTGTTCGGTCTAACATGCCGCAGCATTAGCCTCCTCCGCCTGTGGCTCCCCTCTCTCTCTCTCTCTCTCTCTCTCTCTCTCTCTCCATCTCCATTGCAGCTTGTGTTCTCAAACGTTCAGCAGGTAATTGTCAAAATAGGATGGCCCAATGTCGGAAAAGGATTGCGGCCAAAACAGGGTTGTTGAACTCTCCAAATCAAGCACTAAGTTATGGTTCAGAGACCTACATAGTAAATAAAACAAATGAGAAGATCACATCCAATAACATCGGATTCTACATGCCGAGCTAACATTTTTCACTGGCGGTAGAGAAGGAGAGGACAGGGGATAGAGTGCAGGGCATCGGTTAGGATTAATTGTGGCCTGCCCTTTGGGAGTTGATGAGGGCGGATTTGGCCCTCCAATGACAATGTAACAGCTGACACCTCGTGATAACTAGGTGCAGCCTTATGAAAAATAAGTGCTAACTTCCAGGCAGCTCGTCAATGATGAGGGCGGATTTGGCCCTCCAATGACAATGTGACACCTAACACCTCGTGATAACTAGGTGCAGTCTCATGACAACTAAGTGCTAACTTTCAAGTAGCTCGCCACCATGCAGCACTTACAGGCAGTTTGCCACTAGGCAGCTCACCATCATGCAGCCTGACACCTTATAGACAACTTGACACTTCACAGGCAGCTCACCACCAGGCAGCTCACCATCATGCAGCTCGACCACCGCATGACAACCCCAAAGAACTCACCACCATACCTTGCATTTTACGGGATTGACTTGTAACGACTATATTAGCTCACCTACTCCCCGATTCAGGAGGGGATGAGCAACATTACCGGTTGGTGGCTTTATCCCCACCTAACACAAAAGCAGGTCCCATCACAACAAGAATCCAGGAACTACTCCACCAAACCCACAAGGACTCCAATATATAAATACCTTACCCCCAAGGGCGAAGGTATGCAAAAGAGAGGAAAAATGATGCATAATTTCTGCTCTCAGCTCTCCCATTCTCTAAATATCATTTTCAGATCACTATTAAGTGTTGTCTTAGCCATCGGAGTGACCTTGTCGGGTAAACCGGGTTCTCTAATTCAGTTCTTGCAAATCAACCTGGTCCGCCGTCTACAAAGAGGAGTAGATCATCTCCAACAAAAAGTTGTCGGTTCATTTCCTGTCATTGTTGGTTGCTAGATCACCTCCCACAGGGAACAACTGGGTTGCGCTACACTAGGGAGCTCTACTTTAGCCTCTGAGTCACCCACCACTTGGGAGCAGACGAGATGACGAGGTACTTAGCCAAAAAAATGATATGTGGCCATAAACGGTTACATCAGGAGTCATTTAGAGTTGAAGCGGGAGAAGGTTCCGAAATTCCAAGTGTGTGAATCCGATTACGTCCACTATGAAAGGGTTGTCAAACTCTCTAGATTGGGCGGAGAGTTTGACAGAGAGTTGGATCGAGCGGTAGTGAGCACTCAACAGAGAGGAATTTGAATGACGTCAACAGAAATCTTCTGTTCCCATTTGGAGGTTAACTCTAGCACTCATTGGAAATCTTCTTTTCCCGTTCCTCACCTTTGCCTTTCTCTTTCGACGAGCACAAAGAGGTCCAGGCAGCCTAGGTGGTTCGGTGAAGTTCAATAGGTTATTTCAAGAGGCCTTGGAGACGGGTGACTTTTGCTGATGTTGCCGGTGCTGTCCTTGAAGTGGAGTGTAGTGGTAGCGTCAATATGTCATTGGTGCTTATGTTGCTTATTCCATTCTGAAAAATCAAAAGAAAGAGGATAATGATAGGAGAGATCCAAGTAAGGAACCCAGATCTGAGTATCTCTTAGATTCTCAAATCTACAAGAAACCTAGATCTAAGATCTGAGAGATATTCAGATCTGAAATCCGGTCGTCATCCGTCGTTCTGGCAGTTCTGGTGAAGAGAATGAAAGGGAGAGGGAGAGGGAGAGATCTGAGTAAGGAACTCTATATATGAGAGATACTCAGATCTAAGGTCCAATCATCATCCATTGTTCCAACACTTTCAGTGGTTGTGGTAGTTCCGACGAAGAGAATGAGAGAGAGAGAGGGAGAGATCTGAATAATCTACAATGGAGGGTAAAATAATCTTTTTCATATCTATGTTGATGCATGCTAATGTCTAAGAAGGATCAGTCAATTATCAAAAACAGTAACAATAGTATTAATCAATTTTCAAAGAGTAAAAGTACATTTAGTCAATTAGCTAAACTAAGGATAGTTTAAGATATTTACCTTATATTCTATTAACTAATCACATATGAGAAAAAAGTCATTTGTGTAAAAAACAAGTGGTATTTAGTTATTAGGTCTACAGTAGAGTCCACTGCTTAAGTCACTTAGGTTGCGACCCACGATGAAATGGATGATGGGTCAAACTAGATTAAAATAGGTTATAAATAACAAACCATCACAGATCACAGTTGCGTGTTGTGAGTGTTGGGTTTGAAAGCAAAACAAAAGATTATGTGGTTAAACAGTCCAGATCATGTTGACTATTTAAATTTTACATGGTCAAAACATTTTTTGGGCATGACCGATACCTTTCCATGGTGGGATACAATTTTCCCTTTATACAACAATGTGGCGACTTTGGGCCTTTAAGACCCAACCTTCCTAGGCAGTAGGCCCGACAAGCACCTTTATTTTAGTTCTTAATAAGTTCGTGCTGTCAACAGCGAGATCGGCTTTGGTCAGGCCAATAGGAATGCAAACGGATCAAATTCAATTTGATAAAAAAATCACGAATTCGAATTTGATTTTTTCGGATTTTGTATTTAATGGTTCGAATTTGACTTAGACCTTTTTATCGGATATTTGATACGATTCGATTCGATTCGGTTAAGTATTTTTGAATCAAATATCCGATTCGAATATCACTAATTTAACCCATAGCTTATGCATTATCAATAATTTAACACACTTCTAAGCATAAATTTAATTTGTAAATTTTCACCAATTTAACTTATATTTAACATAAATTTAACATGTAAAATTTCAGTAATTTAACCTCTTAATTATCAACAATTTAACATTGACTTCTAATAAAAATTTAACATGAAGATTTCACAATTTCAGCAATTTAACCTATGAATATTTCAACAAATTAACCTGTGAATTATCAGCAATTTAATCTATAATTTTCAGCAGTTTAAGATAAACTTCTAGCACAAATTTAACCTGTAAATTTTCTGAAATGCCCAAATATTACATTCAGTTTAATATTCAGACTAACCTATTCTGATATTCAGTTTAACATTAAGGAAAAAATCGTCATACAAAAATTGGATAAAAGTAGAATTTAAAAATATAATAAACATGTACAACAAAAAAATGAAAAATCAGATTGGGCATTCCATAAGAAAATAAAAATCATACAAAAATGAAAAGTCAGATTGGGCATTTCAGATCTCAGACTCATGTCTGTCTCACTATCTGCATACAACATATTCAATTAATCAATTTAATATTCATACACAAAAAAAAACCCAAATACACTCATTCAAAAACCTAAATTGTGAGACTGGAGGCAAAGCCTTTATATAGGTGAGCTAACATGGGCCTCATGATGCATGTCCAAGATCACCATCCTGTTTGGTCGGGAATTGGTTTTGCATCCGAAATGGACTCCACGTAAGAATTGATTTCACACCCGAAAATAGACTCCGCATAAGTTGATAAAGCTTATCTAGGTCTGTTCGAATCAGATGAGAAAAAGATAAACTCCGTTGACGTGGTGCCATGATCTCGAGGAGATTAGAGACAGATAGCTTGCTTCTAGATAGAGATTACATGACACCTTGACAGATCGATACATATAATTGAGCTACTCCAGCCTCGGCCTAATTAGGTGACCTGAGATGCACGAGATGATTGGGATCACTGAGATCAGTGAGATTGTGAGGTGCCACGACATCGTTTTGTCGCTCACACTATTTGATGGGCTAAATTTTCTCTCATCAATATAATTTATGGTATTTCACGTATATACACGTATTAGGTTGCTGCTATCTAGGATCATTTTCTTGGATTGGCTAAAGGCCTATATATATGTATGTCTCAACTTAGCCTGACCCATCAAATTTCTAATAACCCCCGCGCTGTTATGCAATCTTTCCAAATGAAACATAGAGGCAAGGCCTATTAATTACATGATACATTTTATTATTTAAAATCATCCACAGTTGGGTGAAGAAGTAATTAAATGGAGTGATCGTATTACAATATTCATATAAACCCAGCCCATCAAATCGTTCATCAATGACTCAATGCAAAACGCCTAACCGGTTATTTATTGCAAAGTTGCCCACCCAGACCAGGCATGGATCGGTAAAGAAAGAGTAAAGAATCACACATTGGCATTGGCATTGGCATTAGTGTCATAAGTAGTGCTGTTCATAAGAAGGCTTAACCCGATCAAACCGATTAATCCGAGTTGGCCGGGTTTTCATAAGCATCGATTGATTTCGGTTTGTACAAATTCATAAACCAATGGTTCGGGTCGGTTTCGATTTTCTTATATGAAAACTGAAATCGACTCAAACCGAATCGACTTAGTTCCTACTTAACTAAGTTGCCTCTATCCTAATTCCTAATTACAACCTAACCTAGTCTTCTAGTTCCTACTTAACTAAGTTGTATCTATCCTAGTTTCTATAGTCTTTTACACCAAATAGGCAACCAATTAGGCAATTACGATTAGAATTAAGTGTCATTTTTTACTTAGATTAGAACTAAGAAAGTTTCTTGAAATATACAAATTTCAGCATTCTTTCTATAAAACGGTTTGACTTTCTATTTTCTTGATAACTTTTTATCGTCTATTCTAATTCTAACTTGGTCTGCCCCCCTTAGTCCCTCAACTCAAGCACAATCTCTATTCTCTAATACAATTTGACTCTCAACTCAAGAATAAAAAAATTTAAAATTTCAAGTTCTCAAGTCTCAATTTCAAGACATCATTTGAACTTGGCTCTCCCAACTCCCATCTTTTCAAAGTTCTCATTCTCTCAACTCAAGCTCAAGTCTTATTCTCAAAGTCTCAACTTCAGTCATTCAAAGGTTAGTATTTTTTTTTTTATTTAATTTTTTTTTAATTTAATGCATGTTACAAGTTGGTATATTTTATTTGTGTTTTGTTTAAGTTTAAGCTTTGAAAAAAAATCCGGTTAATGATGATATATTTGCACAAAAAACTTCAGTTTTGTATGAAAAACTTAATCTATTTAAATATATATTTCGGTTTTAATTTAAATATATTTTATATTTAAAATTGCTAAATAAAGATATTTCGTTTTTGCATAAAAACCGAAATATCTGAAAAAATCTATATCTAAAAAACATATATTCTGAAATATGTGAGATATATATTTCCAGAAAATATATATTCCAATATATTTCTAGAAAATTTTAGAAGGGTAATTATTTAATGCAAAATAAGACTGTAGGTGAGTTTTTGCCTTCTGGGATACCTTATGAGCCGAGATAATAAAGGTTCTGTTTACAAACTGAAATTTAGTATTAGAGTTCATATTGGAAATTAAATTCCTGGTCTTTGTACTATCTGTTGTGCATCTGAATATATGCAAATATCCTTCTGACATCAACTTTGCAATTCTATTAAGAACTGCATAATTGCAAACAATCACTACAAGAAAAAATGGTCTAAGCCAGGGTCCTAAAACTGCCTTCTTAGACCTATGGCAACGTCCAACACCCGCCACCTCATCCACTGTCACCCTAGGTCAAGACCGTCGCCTTTGGTGACCGGTCTGAAACGATTCAAAAGATCGCTAAGTTGGCGGTTTGTTAGAACCGCCGGCTCAGACCTATTTAAGGCGGCAATTTGGATCGCTATCTTAGATCTTACCTAACCGCCGGCTTAGCCTGATTAAGCCGGCGGTCTAGACCGCTGACTTAATAATTGAAAAAACATCTCAACCTTCTTATAGCGTCTGTGTCCGCCTTTGGTTTTACTAATGGGTAAGCCGGCAGACATTGACTGCCACTTTAAGTCCTACATGACACCACTTCCCATCTTGTTCATAGCTAAGTTGGCGGATATGGACCGTCCACATAGACCTTTTTTCTTTAAAACAAAAATTATATGCCTACTTAATTTCAGCATTTTTCGATACTTGCCTTTTGTAATGATTTAGCATTTTAATATACCTACAAAATCCTATGACAATTGACACATGAAAACTTTGATAAATAAAAAATGTAATTTAAGGATTAATTACATTAAAAAAACCAAAAACAAATTATTCAAATACAACATCCAATTGACATTAACATTACAAAAATCTTAAAACCTTCCAAATTTTCCAATAATATTCAATTGGCATATTAACAATACAAGCCACTGGTAATGATAGTTGTCATCCTTTTGGATATTCAACTTCAGAATATTGCTTGAATTCCTTTACCACTTCCTGCAAGTCAAGCATTAGAGTGTTAGCAACAATTTTCATTCAATAGATGTATTAAAATAATAATTTCCTTCATTACAAATCAAACAAATACCTTGATGCCTCCAACTAATCACACATTTAACCACACTAACTATGCATTGGAAATTGATAGCTCCACGTATAACCAGACCTGGACCTTATCAAATGTATCATTAACATCACCATGCTTTGTGAGTTTTGCTGAAAACCTATTGTATATAAATGATATAATACAATATGAAAACAAGGACATAATACAATAAAAAGCTCTCAAACAGAGGAGATCCAACCCAACAAGCTCAAATCAAAGAAGTACAAAACAAATACCCAAAAATCGCAATCTTACAAAATTAGACTTATCAGAGTTAAAGCTACAAATAGATCTAATTAAGTAAATCAATAGATCAGTTATCAAGCTCTAACATGTAACTTTTCGGTGAAGCCACAAGGTTCAGTAAAGAACTACTTAGATAAGAATGGCATAGAAGCCTTTTGCAAAGAAAATGCTCTTTACACCACCAACTATTTTTCCTTTTTTGGGGGGAAATTACAACTGCCACTCTGCACTTAGGGGGTGGTAATACTTAACCCCTTGAAATTTGTTTTGCAATAAAGACCCCTGGTGTGTCCGGAAGCGTGTCATTAATCACTTCAAAATATCAGTTTTAATATTTATAGATTTTTTTGTTTCTCATAACAATTACAAATGCAATAAATGGTGAGAATGGGTTGTATCCACAAGGAAGCAAGGGAAAAATCGTTACAAACTTTAATCCAAACAAAAGAACACAAAGGGAAGTTGCAAATCACAAAACTTTAATTAATTAAATTGGAATTCATTAAAAATAAAATTCGAACACTGTTGAAAGTGAAAAGTGCAAAAGAATAAATAAATAACAGAAATAAATATATAAAAGAAACTAAATAAAAAGTCTGTAATTCGATCAGAGGTAGTAGTCTCCAGATCTCTCATTTGACCCTCGAACTACTCGAGCTAGGCCTTCCGTCTTACTTGGCCGAATCCCAGATCTACAGAAAAGAAAATAAAAAATAAATTGCAAAAAGGAAAAACCGGAACTAGGAATTAAAGAACAAAACTTAAATCTAAAACTAAAGTAAATTGGTTGGGATCCGAATCCAGAGGTGGCAGTAGTGTCTTAGGCGAACTGCAAGCATGAACCCCTCCTCTTTCCTAGGCGTTCTCCTCTTCCTCTACCCTTAAACTTCTCAAGATTAACCTCCCGTCTTACCTAAGGGCAAAATCCAACCCCTTCTCAGGAGCTCTTGGGTCCTTTGTATAGAGAATGGTGGATAAAACTGGGATTAGAGAGAAAGAGGGGGGTGGCAGCTTGGTTTTAGCAAAAATATGGGTGCCCTAGGGTTTAGAATGAAGGGCTAGGATGGTTCTAAGGTGATCCTAAGGATGAGAAGAGAAGGAGAGGGCACCCAATATTATGTAGGGTTGAGATTTGGGTGCCCAAAATTGGATGGTAGAGATTTAGGCACCTAGGGCTGAAAGGTGGAGATTAAAAGAAATGGGTGGCACCCTAGAGTGAATGGCGGAGATAGAGAGTGGAATAAAGGGTTGAGATCTAGTGGCTAAAGGTTGAATGGTGAGGATTAGAAATTAGGTGGTGCCTTAGGGTTAAGATGCTAAAAGAGAGTGTCCTAAAATGAATGGTGGAGATTAGAAGGGATGGAAGGTGAGGATATAACAATTAGGGGCGGCTAGGATTTGGTAAGGATGAAAAAGAGTGGAAAGGCACCCAAGGGTTTTCTAAGGAGAGGGGAGTATGCTAATATAGTAGGAGGGGCGCCATTCTTGGTTTAGCAGATAGGAGGCACCCTCCTGTGCTTAGTTTTTCACAAAAACACCCCATCTCTCAACTAGACTTCACACAAGTTTTCCAAAAACTGCATTTCAGCTATGAAACTTTTCCATTTTTCCACAAGATTTGCACAAAGACCCTTAGAGGCCACAATATTGAATTTAACTAGGAAAAGGGTAAAGGGATGAGATATCCATCATATGGATGCCCGAATCTTGCGGAATAGAATGGGCGAATTTCAAAAATTTCTTTCCATCCTATTGGGAATCGTATACTCTATTTTAGAAAAATCATATTTTTCAAGGATCAATCTTGAACCAAGACCCGAACCATATCTGAATAAGAGTAGTAGGAGAGGGATATACCTGATATGGAGAAATAGTGTCTCCCAATGGAGGTGTTCACGCCCAAGGAAGGAACCAAAGACTGCTCCCACTAAAGATGGCGTAGTGCAGGATGGAACAGAATTAACAACGTTTTTCAAAAGAACCAGATCCTTCGCAAGAATCAACTGAATGGCACGTGAGCACTACTTCCAATCAGCCCTTTCACAAAGGACTGATATCAAGATCTGATCTTGATCACTCCCACTGAGAATAGGAAATCGAACTAGCAGATATGGCGGTGGCAGGAAGGAGGCGGCAAGAAAGAATTTGCACAGAGGTGCTGAATTCTTTCTTCTGTGTTTTTTAGCTCTAAAGAGGATGTGAATATGTATATATCTTCTTAAGGCTGCCGCCCCCCTCCTTTTATAAGCTTAAAGGGATCAGCTCCTAATACCATTAGGAGTTGCTGATCCAAATCATATTTGGATCAGGATTCCCTTTAAGTGATAAGGGTAAACCCTTATCTTATCTGCAGATTAGATCAACCCCTCCTAATCTTATTAGGAGGTTTTTAGATCTGAATCACATTCAGATCTGGACTCTCTGAGTGGATAGGGTTAAGACCCAATCCTATATGCTAATCTAATCTCAGAATTTGCCCCTTATTTAACTGATCAAATCATCCCAGTTCGAAATGGGCTTTAGGCCCAATAAAGTTATGTGCTCACTTAGCCTTCCAAACTGCTGCCCAGTTGGGCTTCCTTATATGACGTGAGACCCAAACATTGATCTACACATCAGCCACATGGGTTCAGCTTAGCCTTTGTTACAAGGCCTGGCCGAATACACTGTTATGGATAGTGCACCCCCTGAAACCCATCACATGGGCTCGATGGGCCCAACACTTACCCTAAGTGGTCCCTGGGACAAGCCACTTTGTAACACACAGGGACTGTGGGCAGATGCAAGATCAGCCCATTAGGTATTACCCTGAATGGCCTTACACTTAACCTCTCAGCCTATAATGATCAAACATTGCCTGACAAGAGAGGACATCTCATATAAAATATATTTCACAAAATAAATCTCAATGATTGAAATCGGCTGTCGGCAGTCTTGGTTTTCATCAGAGAGTGTGCATCCACGATCATTACCTTTGTTCGACAAAGGGGCTGATCCTGTCACTATGATCACCCACTCAGATGAATTCTCGAATTGTCCCAACATACCCAGGTTTTGACCCCTACTAAGGATCTCACTGATTGGCATATCAAAGAAAGCCAAATCCGACACATAGTGAAGTATTATAATCGAGTCTAGGGGTCAGGTGTAACTTTTCAGTTTTGCCCATCAATCTCTAAGGTCCAGGGCAATACTGAAAATCTGGTCAAAGATTCAATTAATCCTACACTGCATGTATCTCGGGTCTCACCCTGGTGGCAGAGACAGGCCACCCCAACCGTCGTGGTGGCACATCAGTGTCAGCCTTATCAGGATAGGTGTCCCTAGATCGACCCATTGGATGTGAATGTTCTAAACCAACACAAGTTTCATAAGTGTCCGGTTTAAGGGTATTACACAGAAACACACCACAAGAACATGAATCAAATATGTACTTTATTTATTTACAAAAAATGTCATAAGTACATCAAACTGATTGGAACTAATGGCATACGAAACTGTCTAACAGCTCCCACTTGCACTTAGGTTCAATCTGGAATAAGCCGGAGTCCCATACTTTCCATGTGTTTCTCAAACACTTTTTGTGTGAGTGGCTTAGTTAATGGGTCTGCAACATTCTCCGCTGAAGCAATTTTCTGAATCAGGAGGTCCCCTCTACCAACAATCTCCTGCAATACATTGTACTTCCTCTCGATGTGCTTGGACTTCGAGTGGGCTCGTGGCTCCTTAGCCAGAGCAATGGCCCCATTGTTGTCGCACAGCAACGGGATGGGTGATGTGCTAGATGGAACTACTCCCAACTCTTGGATGAACTTCTTCACCTACACGGCTTCCTCGGCAGCCTCATTTGTGGCAATGTATTCGGCTTCGGTTGTGGAATCCACCGTGGACATCTGTTTGCTGCTTTTCTAGCAAAAAACACATGATTCTATCATGAATATGTAACCAGATGTAGACTTTCTCTCATTTGGATCCGGTTGGAAATCAACATCAATATACCCCTGGATTTGTAGTGATGCACCATCGAATACTAGACAAAACTCTTTTGTCCTTCGAAGGTACTTAAGTATCCGTTTTATAGCGGTCCAATGCTGCTGCCCTGGGTTGGCCTGAAATCTACTTACTACACTCATTGCGTGAGCAATATCGGGGTGAATGCACAGCATGGCATACATGATGCTCCCCACGGCAGAGGCATAGGGAACATTCTTCATGTTCTCGATCTCCTCAGGTGTCTTGGGAGATATCTTCTTGGAGAGAGCAACTCCATGCCTGAAAAGAACATTTCCCTTCTTGGAGTTTTCCATGCTGTACCTTTTGACGAATTTGTCAATGTAAACAGATTGGGATAATCTTATTATCTGCTTCGATCTATCTCTACAGAGTCGAAGACCTAGTATATAAGACGCTTCTTCAAGATCTTTCATGAAGAATTGCTGTGAAAGCCATACTTTCATCGTAGTCAACATTCCTACATCATTCCCAATGAGTAGAATGTTGTCTACATACAGAACCAAGAGCGTAACCTTGTCCCCACTGGTCTTTCTGTAAACACAGGGCTCATCCGGATTCTGCTCAAAGTCAAACGTTTTGATAGTAGAGTCAAATTGGATGTTCCAACTCTTAGAAACTTGCTTAAGTCCATATATGGATCTATTTAGTTTACATACCATGTATTCTTGACATCCATTTGCCAAATCTCATAGTCATGGTATGTTGTTATAGCTAGCAGGATCCTAAAGGATTTAAGCATGGCCACATGCAAAAAGGTTTCCTCATAATCGATGCCCTCTTTCTGAGTGTACTCTTTCGCCACAAAACGAGCTTTGTAAGTCTCAACCCTACCATCGGGGCCCTTCTTCCTCTTATAGATCCATTTGCAACCAACTGCCTTTACCCCGGGGGCAGATCTACCAGAGTCAAGACTCCTTTGGGTCCATCTCAGCTCTCATGGCATCTACCCACTTAAGGGAATCTATGCCCAACATAGCTTCCACGTAAGTTACGGGATCCTCCTCACTAGTCAAGGCTTCCACCAGGTAACTATCCTGATCATAACCATAACAGACTGATGGTCTGGATACCCGAGTAGATCTTCTAGGTTGGTCACTACTTGGAACATGTGGGACATCTCACACTACTCTTGAGCTCTTCTCATCAAAAACAATTTCCTGGCGGTGATTGTTTAGGATGTAATCCTCTTCCAAGAAATGGGCATTCCGACTACAAAACACATTCTGTTCTCCTAGGTCATAGAATAAATAGCCCATAGAGCTTTTGGGGTAGCCTACAAATAGGCAACGACTGTTTTGGGATTCAAATTTGTTCGAGCTCGTTCTTTTAACGTATGTCGGACAACCCCAAATCTTCAAGTGTCTGACTCTTGGTTTCTTTTCGCTCCAAAGTTCATATGGAGTGCTCGGAATTGATTTGGTTGGAACCCTATTCAACACATAAATCGTAGTCTCTAATGCATATCCCCAAAAGGATGTGGGTAGCTCCGAGTGTGTGAAAAGTGACCAAACCATATCAAGTAAGGTCCTATTCCTCCTCTCTGAAATACTGTTAAGTTGTTGTGTAGCAGGAGGAGCTAACTGTAGTACTATCCCATTGACCTTTAAGTAGTTCCTGAATTCGTTAGAGAGATACTCGCTACATCGATCGGATCAAAGGGTCTTGATTTCTCTCCCCAACTATTTCTCGACCTCTTGTCTAAACTCCTTGAACTTTTCAAAAGATTCAGACTTGTGTCTCATTATGTACACGTAACCATACCACGAATAATCATCGGTAAAGGTGATGAAGTATATGTGTTGGTTATGACTCCCAACATTCAGGGCCCCGCATACATCACTATGTATAAGGTCAAGTATGCCCGTACATCTTTCAGGCTTGCCACCGAATGGTTGTTTTGTCATCTTATCACGAAGGCAAGGCTCACAAGTGGGAAGATCTTCTATAGTTAGAAAATCCATAGGACCATCATTTACCAACCTTGTGATTCGATCAATACCGATATGGCCAATATGGTAATGCCACAAGCACGTGAGACTAACGGTATCACGGGTTCTCTTAGGAACATTAACCGACGTAGTTTCGGCTATGTTGGATTCTAGAGAAGGATGCAGAACATAGAGACCATTCTCCAGTTCCCCGCATGCGATGAATTTGTTGTTTCTTTTAATAGTAATCGTATTACTAAAGAAAATAGAATATCCATCAGCACACAATTTTGAGACAGAAATCAAATTTCTTCTTAAATTTTGTACATAAAGACAATCTTTAAGTACAAGTGATCATTCTCTAAAAAACAATTCTACACTGCCGATGGCCATAGCTGCAACGCTTGCAGAAGTTCCCAAGAAGAGCGTCACCTCTCCCTCACTCAGTTTTCTACTTATTCTGAAACCCTGCAATGTGTTACATGCATGAGTCGAAGCCCGGAGTCAATACACCAGGAAGTAGAAGTAACCAACAAATTGGTTTCTATGACACAGGATTCGGAATTACCTTTCTTAGATTCCAGGTAGTCAGGACAGCTCATTCTCCAGTGGCCGGTCTGGTGACAATGGTGATAGGCATCGAATGCCTTGTCCTTCTTCTGTTTCTTGGATTTGTTGCCCTTTTTCTAGGGCCTCTTCTTAGACCTCATCTTCTTGCCACGCTTGCATGCTTCCAAAAGCAGGGCGATGGGATCATACTTACAAATCAATTCCTCAGCTTGTTGCAACATATTACTGAGCTCTTGTAAGCTGACGTTCATCTTATTCATATTATAATTCATGACAAACTGATTGTAGGACGGAGGTAAAGAATTTAGAATGGCGTCTACCTTGGTGATGTGGTCTAGCCCGAACCCTAGGGCTTCCAACTCATTTATGTATCCCATCATCCGAAGACAATGGTCATGCACTTGCTGCCCCTTGGTCATTTGAGCGGTCATGAATTGCTTCAAGACCTTTGGTCGATTAGAATGATTATTCTTTTCGTACATAGTTTTCAGACTGCAGAATATGTCATTAGCTAGTTTGATCTGATCGAACTGCCTCTGTATTGGATTGTCCAGAGAAGCTATGATATAGCAGCGAGCTAGGGAGTTCTTTTCCTTCGACTCTAGGTAGTCCCTTCTGCGAGCCTCAGAAGCCCGATCACCTCGACGCTCCGGGGCGGGGTTTTTGGCAACTTTGTCCATTTTTTCAAAAGTTAGTACCAACATAAGGTTACGGTATCAGTTAGCGTAATTAGGGCCCTTAAGTTTGTTGTCATCAAGAAGCTTGGCGAATTGTCCGTTACCCATTTTCTAGTAAAATAGCAAACATTAGTCCACAACCTAATTTGATTCATGTTCATTACATAGATATGGCTTTTAATCTATGTTCCATTCCCATTTGTTAATCTCTAAGATTTTTCTCCTATCTTAGTGATGGAGACAACGATTTGTCTCTGAAAATGTGGAAAACCACATAGGGTGCATGGAGCCAACTGTTTCAGCTGCAAAACCCCACCACCTTTTGTGAAGAATCATATCTACTCATCATATGAGTTTTCCCTTTGGCCTTTGTCAGATAAGGTTCATAACCGTTTTCAAGTAAACCTTTATGTCCAGTGAGTGCTCACCCATCATATTTGTGAACATCAAGGTATCGTGAGAGAGTTCCCATTTTCTGGTGAAGCCCCTCCCACACCGGTCTATGACGCCCCTATCATCTTATGAAACACTCAGACAAGCCCAACAGCAAATGGATAACCCATTTTCTGGTGCGTTTCTTCATTACTAAAGGACCCATCCTCATGCTAATGATTGAATGCCTTTAGAGAGCTCATCACATGAATCTCCCTATCACATGCACTCATATTTGCAAGAGGGAACGAAAAATACGCCATAGTTTGATTTAGGTAAAACCAAAGTAGCTCCCACTGACTTTCATAAAGCCAGATTTCGGTGGGCCAAAATCGGCTAGGGTTCCACACGTATCCTCTTCAGGAGGTGTGGGGCCCACCACTGAGGGAGTTCATCCAATGACCAGCAAGGAAACCATCGCAATGATGTGCATTCAGCCATGGTGTGCACGAGAGCCACTATTGAATCAGCATGGGCCAAGCACTTATGGCCCATGAACGTAGCATATCACACATCCATACATCACATGCAGGGAAGAATTGATCCAATCAATTAATATTTGTAAAATCCATTTTAAAGCCCATAATATTAACCATTAATATTATCTAGGTATATGGGCCGAAATTAGGGTTGACCAATTTGGTCCATATAGCTTTATCTACGAAGTTGGTTTTTTTGCAGTTTTAACAATTTAAAACTGGGCCTTTATAGGTTGGGCCAAATTAAACATTTAATTAATTATCAATCCTTAGGCCCGTTAGTGGAAGAATTAGGACTATCATTCAGCCTTGATCGAACCCTAGATTCAGTCCAACCAGTTTGGACCAATCTGGTTTGAATGGGTCTAGGGTTTGATCTTTAATTAAAGATTTAATTCAAGAAATTAATCTGAAATTAAATACTGATAAAAGAAAATCAAGAATCAGTCAGATAGGGTTGTTCGCACAATCCATACAGCAAAATAGATGTTAGATCACAGTTTGCGGTATCACAAATTGTAAATCGCAGATAGCGATTCTCTCATATGCGAAATCTCCTTCCTTGCGCTGCCATTTTCGATCCAAAATAAAAATAAACAGAAAACCTAATTTCTATTATAATTACACCAGATCGAATGCCTATACATTCAGTCTAAAAATAAAAAGAAATTATTTTACAGACCAAATGTAATAAAAACAAACAAGAAACTGCAAGGTCGCAGGTTTCCTATGCCAATCAAGATTTCAATCTCCATGTGTACAAACAACCCATAAATCAAGAAAATTATAAAGAAAAATTCTAAATAATAATCAGATTTATAAAATTTAATTTTAGATTAATCGCCCATCAACTGGAAACAAATTTTCCAGAAAACCTTATATCTGCGCAAATCGGGTAGAACGCTTTCTTCCCATTTGCGCAAGTTCAGATTTGATCCAATTTGGTTCAAGATTTGAACCTGGTTCTAATACCACTGAAGGAATGAGATATCCATCGAATGGATGCCCGAATCTTGTGGAATAGAATGGGCGAATTTCAAAAATTTCTCTCAATCCTGCTAGGAATCATATTCCCTATTTTAGAAAAATCATATTTTTCAATGATCAATGTTGAACCAAGAACCAAACCAGATTTGAATAAAAGTAGTAGGAGAGGGATATACCTGATACGGAGAAATAGTATCTCCCAATAGAGGTGTTCACGCCCAAGGAAAGAACCAAAGATTGTTCCCATTGAAAATGGTGCAGTGCAGGATGGAGCAGAATTGGCAGTGCTCTTCAAAAGAACCAGATCCTTCGCAAGAATCAGTCGGATGGCACGTGAGCACTATTTCCAATCACCCCTTTCACAAAGGACTGATATCAAATCAAGATCTGATCTTGATCACTCCCATTGAGAATAGGAGATTGAACTGGCAGATATGGCGGTGACAGAAAGGAGGCGGCAAGAAAGAATTTGCACAGAGGTGCTGAATTCTTTCTTTTGTGTTTTTCAGCTCTGAAGAGGATGTGAATATATATATATCTTCTAAAGGTTGCCGCCCCTTCCTTTGATAAGCTTAAAGGGATCAGCTCCTGATCCCATTAGGAGTTGCTGATCCAAATCATATTTGGATCATAATTCCCTTTAACTGATAAGGGTAAACCCTTATTTTATCTGTAGATTAGATCAACCATTTCCTAATCATATTAGGAGGTTTCCAAATCTGAATGCGATTCAGATCTGGACTCTCTGAGTGGATAGGGTTAAGACCCAATCCTATCTACTAATCTAATAATAAAAAAATACATATATTTTAGCCAAAAACTAGAAATTGCAGAAAATACAAAAAATGATTAAAAAAATCAAATTATATATTTCAACAAAAAATATAACATAGAAAATGATAAAAAAATATATTTCATCTAAAACAGAAATTGGGAAGTGAAAGTTCTTGCTGCAATGATAACTCTTCGAGTTGGAGCTCATCGATGCACATATATTTCTTTACTGTACGGAGAGAGATCTTTATCAATGAACATTGTATGTTGAATGCTGAAACTCGAATTGAAACTTGAGCTCAGAGATTTTGGGGCAGCCAAGTTGGTGACTTGGGGTTTTGTTTCAAATTGAAAGAAAGTGTCTTGAATCTTGATTATCATTGTGGCTTGTCTTCAAAAGTAACTATTCCACTCATCTTTGGGGTGAGATCATTCAAGAAGCTTTTGAAGGAGATGAAATCATCGAGGAGGTGTTGCCATATGAGATCGAGAGCTAAAGCTTCGTATAGTGACATGATGAGAGAGACAAATCTCACTTTGAAGGTTTCAAGAAGATTCCAAATGTGGCAAAATCTACGAGGAATTGAAGCCATTCCACTCATCTTGAAGGTTTGAAGTAGCAGAAGACCAAAGACTAAAAAGTTCCTCTTTCTCTTTTGGCGGAGGTGAAGATACAAGAGAGAGGGTCAAAAGGGATTCGAAGAGATTTGAGGGATTCAATGGTGGAGGAAGATGCTACATTGACCATTGGAAAGAACGACTGTATTAGAGAGAGTAGTAATAATTATATTAGAAAAAATAAGACTTAAGAGGGTTTTATTGTGATTTTAACCCTAAAATTACTCCAGGTGGAGGGATGAACACCTTGAAAATTTTATTAACCATTATCAAAAATAGGATAAAGAAATGCAGGGGAGGACGTAACCCACCTCACCCCAAATCCCAAGAACAATAAACTCTCCCAGAACCATCCAATCCCATCCAAACAAACAAAATTGAGGAACATTAAGAGACTCAACATAGGAAGGCCGGTAGTGTCTTCAAATACTAAGATTCTGAGCTGACGTGAAAGTTTAGAAAACTGAATAAGTTGGGATTCTCCACGTGGAATACCTTGTTTTGGAAACAAAAATTGCAAGTCTATTTGATCTATATAGATGCGACTGACTAAGCAAGAAAGGTGAAAAGTTAATTCTTTAACTTCAATCATTTGATAGTATATGCTCCAAGAACTAATATCCCTAGAATTGAAAAGGTTCAAAATGATGCAATTATCACATTTGATTTCAACATTGAAAAATTTGTGATCATAACATAACTTCAAACCGTCCGGAATGGCATTAAATTGCAGAGAAATGCATTGTCCATAAGTTGCAGAGAACCCTACCAAAAGCCTAACATTGCTGTCCTGAGCAGTTCTGCCACCACCTCCTAGACATGGATTTCCCCTATAAGCACTGTTAGTATTTAATTTCAATTTCCCGAAAGGAGGAAACTAGTTAACTCATTTGTAAGATCTAGGAGAAAGAACCATGGGGGGAATATGGAGGGTGATTGCCCATTTTCTATTGTCATCCCTAAATTTTATCCATGATATTTATATCTATGTTACCCTAATATTCCAATCCAATGGGTAAGATGAGATGTACATAATTTTAATTTATTAAAACATTTGAACTGTTTGACCCAAATGATTGAATCGCTGACTCAAAAACCAGTACTCCAAGCGGTTTCATTCTCGATTTGATTTTTAAAACATTATACAATACCTAATATATGAATAAGTAACTAAATTATAGGCTCAACTTTAAGATTTTCGGGAAATAAAATCACGAACCGTCTAAATTTAAGGCTTCATTCGAATTGAAGTCAACGATCTCTTCTTCACTTAGTCTCATTAATTAAGAGACCTTTATCTATCCAATTGTGGAACCAAGAAAAGATTTTTCCATCACTTAATAAAGTCACTTGTTATACATGATACAAATGTCTTTTACCCTAAAATCTTGCAAAACCAGACTTGAGAATAAAATCATCCAAAGTATACAGAAAATTATTGGAAATCTCCCTAAAATCGGAACTAGGGATTAATGCCTGTTCATAAATTAACATCAATTCCGAACTAGCACCCACCCAAATTGTATTTAAATTTAAAAATTCTAACCTTTGGCTGAACCGTGATTCTTCCTAGAATTAATCACCGCTATATTGAATGAGATGATAGCCGTATGACAATTGAGGTGAGAGGACTGGTGATGACCTCCTACCAAACCAAAGAACCGGCCTACCCGATTCTTTCTTCTCAATTAATCTGATCTTATCATCCGGAGTGAATATTGAAACCAGATGGTTACGATCCTTTTTCTTCATCGATCCTTATGCTCCTTTAATTTCCTTATTTTATTTGCTTTGAGGTGACTTGAAACCCAATAAGAAAAACATGTTCAAACAAAAAGAACCATATTATCTGGGGCCCCAATTTCTTTGTGAGTCAGACCTCGAATCTGCTAGATGGTAGCTTACGTGGTAGTGAAAAAGGAGAATCCATCTATCATGGTAGAGATAGGATAAGACCAATGACTCATCAAACCATTTAATACCCCCATGTTAAGTACATGCATCCGTCAGAACACAACACACGCACAATGTCATTGTTTTGAATTAGGCCAGTATTGGTGGGGGCCTCGAAATTCTTAAACTTATCTGCGCTTGGAATTAATGCAACTTTCTAGCGCATGGCCCCTCTCTGATCTTTATTGAAAATAAAATTTCCAAGCTACCGATAAGACGTACAAGTGGGCAGAGCGTCGGTTTGATGCTACCTAGTCTTCGTTTTTTAGTCACCCTCTCCGTGTGTCTTTGTCTTGTTTACTCCTCAATGCTCAGTTTCAAAAGAATATAAAATATAAGGTTTTCGCATTCTATGTATTTGTATTTGTATTCCTTTTAAACTTTTTAAAACTGAATTTAATGGAATATGATAACAATCTTGATTTATTCATCACAGACAAAGTGCGTCTCGCACCAATTTTACAGTGTTTTTAATCGTATATTGACAATATCCCTTATACTTGATTTTATCATTGATGAGACAATATTTTTTAATTCTTGGCTGCTGCGATATACTATCATGTTGATGTGAGTCACACTACGTGAAAAGAAATTTTTTGACTTCCGTTTTAGTATACACACTCAAGACGAGCCCAGACTTTTTATTATACATTCTTTTTCAATTCATAATTGAAATGTGTGGCTCTAATTCATGATGGATAGAGAAAAGATAGGGAAAAAGAGTAAAAAATCCCGAGTGACCCAAAATCCCCTAATGAGTTTTGAACGCGTCAGGGGTGGATCGGGTGTCTCTTGTTTATACTTCGATGGTAGTTGCAGGAAATGTGCTCTTCTATAAGGAGCAAATCTGATTTTATATAATAGGAACAAAGTTCATTGAACGCATTTCAAAGAAAAATGCTGTTAGAAACTTAGAATGATACGAGGTCCTGAATCTCCTGATCTACACTTGCATTTTGTTAAGGATTAAAATATATATCAGGCGTGTCCTATCTATATTAGTGCACCCTGCACTTAGATTTGGTGTATACATCGATATAGAATTCTTTTTCTAAAAAATTTAAAAATTTAAAACACTGTATAGAGCCTTTTAGTAATTATAAATTAAATAAAAAAATTAAAAAAAATAATATATATCAGTCAAATCGATACACATCAATACTCACTTGAGGGTACAATAAAGAGTAGCAATATTTAAATCCTTGATTCACACACACTGGATTAAGTGCATGACAAAAATGTAGGGATCCTAAATCAACGGTATAAGATTTCTTTATTCAAAATTAACACTAGTCCAATCATCATTTAGAGCAAGCCCGACTTGGTATTGGTCTTCATTATGGCAGTTCTTGATTTTTTGCCTTTTTTTTTTTCAATTTAAAGTTTTGCTCCAAATGAAAAGGAAGAAGTCTGCTTAACTCAATCTTGCCCAAACAGTGAGGACAATTCTTGGGCCAACCTGCTTCTCTCTCTCTGTTACTATTAATTAGATATCGGTATACTGCCATTAATCCAACTAAATCATTTCGTAAAGTGATTAGCGCAAGCTGGAGAGAGGCATAAGAGATGAGACATCATATGCATATGTGATCATCGATTGCAATTCTAAATCTCTTAATTGAAAAGAGGTAATGATTTCATTTTCTTTTCCTATTTTGTGAAAAAATTGGAGACTGAAAACCCAGCGAGTGGTGAGTGGTGGTATTAGAACTTGTGGTTTTTTTTTTTCCGAAACTAGAAACTAGAAACTAGAATCGGGAACAGAAAAGGTAATGGGGAGATGCTGTGGCATTGTCGATGTTTATGTCCAATAAGAAGAATTGTTTCAGGCCATTGTCCGAGGTTGTCAATTCCAAGTCCATTTTGGATGCGGCAACAAGAACAAGTTGGACCACACAATCTCTCCCTCTGTAATATCTTGTAACAAGGCCCACCACCACAATGAATCAGATTCCTGGGGCCCCATTATCTCTATAAATCCATTTAGAGAAAGGAACTCAGCATGAGATATCAACAGTAAAGCGATAGTGGGCATTTTTATCGTGCCAAAATCAACAGATACCATAGCCCCCTCTGCGATACTTTGTCCCAGTTTCATCACAAGATTCCTTGCGGTTACTTATTGCCACCATTTTACTTTGTGGTATTCAAAATTATATTTGATTGTGCGCGATCGAGTTGCTCCTAGCTGGAAGGTAGTTCGGACGTCGATTGTTTAATTGGCTAGTCGAACTGCAAAGAGAGAAGGGCTCAGAGGACTCAGGATCGCTTATCCGGTGTAGGCGCTCCGATGCCTAAGTTAGTACTCTTGTTGAGCGAGCTGGATGCTTAAATGCTAGAATGCTAGTAAGCAGGAAGTCGCATGTACCTTGCGTTGTTGGAGTTGATGCCCTTAAATAGGTGAGCTTTCAGGTCTCACGAAACACCTCTGAGATCTTTGGCCCACGTTGTAAGGAGTCTGTTCCGCATCAAGAGGAGGACTTTGTGCTATTCGATAAGGCTTATCGAGTCTGTCTGATCCGGGCGGGACAAGGATAAGGCCTACAGTCGTGTGGCGTGATACCAAAGAGCTCGAAGATAGCTGGCCTGGTGTGTCCGGAAGCACGTCGTTAAACACTCCAGAACACCAGTTTAAACATTTATAATTTGATTCCGATTCTCAAACAACTACTAACACAGTAAATGGATGAGAACATGTCGTCTCCACAGGGAAGTGAGGGAAAATTAATATTTTCTTAGATCCAGGAGAAGAAAACGCAAGTGGGAGTTGTATAAATAAAAAATTAATTAATTAAAAAAATGGAATTCATTAAAACCAAATTCAAACAGTACTGAGAATAGCAAGTGCATAAAAATAAATAAATAACATAAACAACTAAATAAAAGAAACAAAATAAAAATGTCTGAAAATCCGATCAGAGGTAGCAGTTTCTGGATCGCTCCTTCCACCCTCGAACTTCTCGAGCTAGGCCTTTCGTCTAATAAAAATAAATTTACAGGAAGGAAAAATTAAACTAGAAATTAAAGAACATAAAGTAATTCTAAAACTGAAGAAAAATTCTAAACTACAAGTAGGAACCCCTCCTCTTGCATGGGCATCCTCTTCTTCCTCTACCCTTGAACTTCTCAAGATCAGCCTTCCTTCTTACCTGGGTGAATTGACCAACCCCTTCTACAAGGCCCTTGGGATCCTTTTTATAGAGAAAGGTGGACACAACTGGAAATGGGGAGAAAGATAGGGGGCGGCAGTTGGGATTTAAAAAAGTTAGGGACGCCTTAGGGTTTCTAATGGATGGCTAAGATGGTTTTGGGGTGATCCTATGGCTGAAAATAAAAGGAGAGGGCGCCCAATATTATGTAGGGCTGAGATTTGGGTGCCTAAAAAATGGAGGGTGTAGATTAGAACATCTAGGGTTGAAGGGTTAAGATTAAATGAATATGTGGTGCCCTAAATTGAATGGTTGGGATATAAGATGGGGGGAGTGGCTGAGATTTGGAGGTGAGGGGCTGAATGGTGAGGATTAGCAGAATAGGTGGTGCCCTAGGGTTTAAAAGCTATAAAGGAGAGCCCTAAAATGTGTGGTTGAGATTAAAAGAGGTGGAGGGTAAAGATTAAACACCAAGGGGCGGCTAGGGTTTTCTAAGAGTGAAAAGATTAGGTTAGAAAGACTCCATAGGGTTTGCTAAGGAGAGGGGAGCATGGTAATACAATAGGATGGACGTCAACTGGGTTTAGCAGATAGGAGGCGCCCTCTTGTCCTCAGTTCTTTATAAAAACACCCCCTCTCTCAACTGGTCTTCACACCAGGTTCCCCAAAACTACACTTCAGCATAGAATTTTTTTTACATAATTTGCACAGAGACCCTCGGAGGTCACATAATTTGATTTTAGCTGGGAAAATGGTACACTTTGACTACTCTAAGGCCAAAAATACCCCTTAATTGATGCCCTTAAGGCATCAAAATGCAGGGTTATCATGACCCGCTTCTAGAAGATGGCTACGTGTCACATCGGTAGGTCATGCCATCACGAGCTGCTCGAACCTTGGTCATGGCTAAAGTGCCCGAGATACCTGAGGTGACCTATCTTGTTGAGGTGGCAGGAAGTGCCAAGTCAATGTTCAATCAACATGTCACTTCCACGTGTCTGTACATGAGTAGGTTGGGCCAAATCACCCCTCATCAATTGCCCCCCACTCCCCGTGATAAGGGTCCTGACCTAGTGTAGGGAGTTAATGACGAGCTTAGGTAGATTTGGCCCAGTCTTCATCCTAGTTGAGGTCCGATCTAGAGGTCAGACCATAATGACCCAACCAGCTCAATCATAAAGCCGGATTGGGTACCGGGGACGTAAGGATGCCACTCGGTTTAAAAATTCCGCAAATGACAAAATAAACACTCAACTAATTTCAACCTTGAAAGTCGTGTGACCAGTTTTTATGGAAGGCATCGGATCAAAATGATTCGAGCCACCCATGATCGACTAAAGTGGCTATAAATAGGGGCCTTGGGGTCCCATTTCACCTTGTCTTATTTCGGATTTTTGCGTTCTGGAGGTTGTGCACTATCTTCTAGGTCAGTGATCTTTATCTTGTCTCCGAGGTCGTTTCCTTCCTTAGGTAAGCCTTATTTTCTTCCATTCCAGTCTTTCATTTCAATATGTCTAGTAGCACGGGTAGTCTCTTTGATATGTGTGGTGAGTCTGATTGGGCTAAGAAGGGTACCACGGTCCAAGACTTTGAATGTAGCCCAACCAAGATGGTCATGTTGGCCCTTAGCTCAGAGACTAGTCTGGCTGAGGTGGACACCTCAGTTCAGGAGCAGAAAGCTTCTAGTAAAAAGGCATTGTCTTCTTGCCGTGTTCATCCTTCTTGGGGGGCTAGATTTCTTTGGTCCTTCTATCTTAACGCCTGAGAAGATTAATGCTCTGGCTGTCCAGTACAAGTTCTCCAATCACTTTGGTTATAGCCTGCCTTTAGAGAGTTTTCTTTGGGAACACGATGACAACGAAATTACCGTCTTCAAGGAGCAGTTGATTTCTGGGCTCCGATTCCCTATTCACCTTTTTGTCATTGAAATCTTAAACTTCTTTGGCATCACTATTGACTAGCTTCATTCGAACTTGGTTTGTACCATGGTCGGTACCATTTCCTTGTTTCACAATTATGACCTCCCCTTAGACATCGATACCTTCACCTCACTGTGTTCTATAAAAAAGAATCCTGTTGGTCCCAAGGGGGTGGATAAGTTCAATTATTACATAGCTTACCGCCCTAGGTATAAGCTACTCCATGAGTATCCTTCTATGGTATTGGTTTGGAAGAATAGGTATTTTACTGTGATTGTTGAAGGGGAGTGACAAAGGTCTCAATGGGGGAGCAATGGAGAAGGGCCCGAATGCCGCATTTGATGAGGTCATGGAGGTTGATGAGGTTGTTACTGCTGAGGATGCTATGGAAACCGAACTGGCGAAAGAATCTTTTGAAAATGTTGAAGGTGGGGGTGAGGAGCCCCATGTAGACTTTATCTTTTTTCTCATTTTTTTTGAATGAATGAATCGTCCTCTTTTGGAAGAAATGAAATGCAACTTTCTTTTTGCCACCTTGCATATAACGTTTTAAATTTGAACAAAATTTTCTAAGTGTAGGTTGCCCCGAGGTGACGAGCTCCTAACACAACTTGGCACAATAAGGGGTAACCCGGAGTGACTGTTAGTTGAACTGGACAGACATTGTAGGGTATATGACTCAAACTGCCTGTACACCAATAAGGAAAAAGTGAAGTTTGCCCGTGCTGCTCATATGCTTAGAAAGCGACTTCGTCTTATTTGTCTTTAGCACCAAGGTCATTATTGGCTCGGCACTGTGGCCCTTAGGCTTTTAGAGTGACTCAAGGTCCACTTTTCGTTATATAATTTAGTCGAAATGTGGCCTAACCAATTTGTTTGAGCGGATGGTCATTTGCACTTAGAAAATTTGGTGGATGCTTGGTTCCTGAGCTTACAAGTAGTATCTCCTTAGGTTGTCAATGTTCTAGGCACGGAGCACCTACCTCCCTTCCAACGTCTCGGGCTCGTGTGTCCCTTCACCAAATACTTGTCTAACTCTGTACAGACCCTCCCAGTTTGGTCCAAGCTTACCTATACTAGGCTCAGGTACCATCACTTTTTTGAGCACGAGGTCGCCAACTCAGAATTGGCATCCCTTAACTCGAGTGTTGTAGTACCAAGCTACTTGTTGTTGGTAGGCCGCGGTCCGGATGTAGGCTGTAGGGTTGGTACTTCAATCTTGGCTGGGATGACGACCTCCATACCGTAGGTCAAGTTGGATGGTGTCTCACCCATTGCGGTCTTGATGGTGGTCTTATCGGCCCATAGGACGCTGGGTAGCTCGTCGACCCACAAACCCTTAGCTCGCACTAGGCGGGCTTTTAGTCCATGGAGAATCACCCTGTTCGTCCCCTCGACCTGTCAATTCGCTTAAGGATGTGCCACCGACGTGAAGTTCTGTTAGATCCCCATCTTGACACACCAATTTTGGAATTTGATGTCTTCGAATTGCTTTCCATTGTCAAATATCTGCACCTTAGGTAGTCTGAATCGACATACTATGTTCCTCTTGAAGAAGTTCAGTATGTTCCGGGATATGATTCTTACTAGGGGCTCGACCTTCACCCACTTCGTAAAGTAGTCAATCGCCATGACCAGGAATCTTCCCTGCCTAGTTGCAGGTGGGAACGGACCAAGGATGTCTATCCTCCACTGGGCAAAAGGCGACGGGTTGGTCAGATACTTCAGGTTGGCGGCGGGCTGATGAAGAATGTTAGCATGCCTCTGGTAGTTGTCACACTTCTGGATGGGCTCAAGTGCATCCACTTTCATTGCCCCCCAGGTGTCCTTAACATAGACCTTCGTGGATCTCGTGTAGCACCCAGCCTGCTTTTGAAGGTCGTAAGCAACGCAGGTAGGGGAGTGTAAATGATCTCCTATACAATCGCTCGTCGATGAGGACATACTGAGTTGACTGACACTCTACCCTCCAAGCTGTGTTACCCTCTGCTGGTAGGGTCCCATGGTGTAGATAATCAACAAGTGGGTTGATCCAACTTGGTTTTGCTTGCGATATGGCAGTGACCTCTTCTGTCAGCCTAACGATACTAGGCCGAAGCAGGCCTTCGATGTACACCATCCTCATTGTATTATCGCTAGTTCTGGCCAACTTTGAGAGTGCATTGTCCTCAGCATTCTCCAACCTCATTACTTGCTAGATGAACCAAGAGTGGAAGATGGGCGGGAGTTCCCTCACATTGGCCAAGTAGGCCATTGATGTAATCTTAGTTATGTGTCATAAGGTAACATATGTCTTTTCAACTATTTTTATCTCTTATGTGGTCGCCCTATTATTTAAATAAAAAGATTGGCGCCGCCAGGACTAATGCTTCGATCTCCATCTTCTCTTCTCATCCTTCTCTTCTCCTCTCTTCTTCTTCTCCTCTCCTCTTCTCTTCTTCACTCTTGAACGAAATCATGGTATCAGAGCGAATAATTGACTGAGTTTTTCTAGAGGTTAGTGGCCGTGTTTCTTTTTTTTCCCATTCTTCTCTTTACTGTAACTTTCAAAACCAGTCAAACTGACCAAGAACCTTGTCTAATGTTCTCTTTTATCACTGGCTCTTGGTATTGCTACCTAGAACATCCTAAAATCTGCCCTAGCCAAATGGTGTAGGTGAGTTCAATGGCCTCTGTAGGTCGGTGATCCAAAACTGTGTGGGTAAAGAACCTGTGTAGGTCATGTGTGACCTGGTTTAGATGAACAAATACACTAGCAGAATTATAGATGTTTTGTGTGGCTTAAACTAGCCCTTGTGAGGTCGGAGAGACCTATAAATTCTTGACAACAGGTGTTGTGTTACTGTGACTGCTACCCTTGTTAGGTCAGTTAGACCTGAAAATTTGTGATAGCAGGTGCTGAGTTACTGTGGCTCTTTTTTTTCCACCTTAAATCTTACAGTGGGGGCTATGTGTTTGTGAGTGTGTGAGGAGGGTTGTAAGTCTAAAACTTCTGCTTGCAACCCCTATTATGGCCTCCGAAGACTCTACAACTTCTGGAACATCTTTTAACCAGGGAGGAATGAACAATAGTTCTTGACTCTATGAACTTTCCAACGACCATTACTCCCTTTGATGGCAGAAATTATTTGACATGGTCTAAGGAGTTGCGGTTGTACATCACAGCCCAGGGTAAAGCAGGGTATATCAATGGAAAAGTGAAGGAACCTAGGACCGGTACTACTGAATATGATAAGTGGGACCAAGAAAACTACATGATTATGTCATGGTTTTTGACTACTGTGCTACCATCGGTTAAGTAGAATTTTATGTGGGCTGAGACAATTAAGGAAATTTGGGAACAAGTAAGGTCAACTTACTTCGAGCAGAGACACTATGCCAGAATCTATCAATTGCAAGTTGAGTTGGCAACATGCAAACAAGGGGAAAGAAGCTTATCCACCTACTACTCTACCCTTACATCTATCTGGAAAGAGCTAGGTCACTATCAGAACATTGACTGGGAGAGTGGAAAAGGATGCCAAAGCTTACAAACAGTTAATGTCACAGCAGCGGGTGTTTTCCTTTTTGTTAGGTCTTAATCCTATGTATGAACCCATTCGAGTCCAAATTTTGGGCAGTAAGGACCTTCCTTCTATCCAAGAGGTGCATGCTCTGTTCTAGTCTGAGGAAAGTAGAAATTCTGCCATAAATCCCCTTGAGGGGGAGACCATTGCTTTAGCTACAAGAAGTAATACTAATTCAGCCAAAAGGGGAGATGGTCCAAAAAGGGTTGATGATAAAGATAAACTATGGTGCACTCATTGTTAGAAACCCCGTCACACATGGGAGACATGTTGGGAATTAAATGGAAAGCCGAAGTGAGCACAATACCTAAATAAGAAATTAAATCCAAAACAAAACAAGAAACCAAATAAGAAGAGGTTCACTTCGGCTAACTTGGCTTCTCATAAGTTGTAGAGTGGAGGAATTACTTTGAACTCTCAGGATGGCCCCCCTAGGTCTGATATCAAGGAAAATATTATCTCTACCTTCTGTGACCATTTGGAACAATATGGTAGGGCTCTCACACAAGCAGATTCTGGACCCACTCCTTCAACCTCCTTTGCTTCTACCTCAGGTAACTTAGCTTCTGCATTCCGTGTG
The DNA here is from genome assembly GCF_056320005.1 of Nelumbo lutea. Lineage (NCBI taxonomy): Eukaryota > Viridiplantae > Streptophyta > Magnoliopsida > Proteales > Nelumbonaceae > Nelumbo > Nelumbo lutea. Next base: position 125,918,875 of record NC_142684.1, read on the forward strand.
TCTACTTTACCTATGAATCTCCATGGATTATTGATTTTGGTGCTTCCAATCACATAATTAATAAGTCAACATTTTTTCAATCATACACCTTTCCTTTTGGCAAAGATAAAGTGAGACTAGCCGATGAATCCTTCTCCTCCATTGCTGGTCGAGGATCTTTGCCATTTGGCTTACCTCTATCCAATGTTTTACATCTTCCAAAATTGCCTATCGATCTTCTTTTATTAGTAGCATTATACACTATTTGAATTGCTCAGTGACATTTTTTTCCTCAATCTTGTGTCTTTCAGAATTTGGCATCTGGGAGGACGATTGGTAAAGGGAACATGGTTAATGGTCTCTATGTTTTGGAGAATAAAGTTGGTCTTGCGGCCTTAGAGTCCTTGAGTCAGCCAAGTAAAAGTCAGATTACCTTGTAGCACAATCGTTTGGGCAATATGTCCTTTGAGTCTTTAAAATACTTATTTCCATAATTGTTTAAGCCTGTGTCAGTTAATGATTTTCAGTGTCAATTGTATTGTCAGTTATGTAAACATTGTAGAACTTCATTTCCTTTACATAATAAAAGATCAGATGTTTCTTTTTCCATTGTGTATTCTGATGTTTGGAGACCTATAAATATTCCAACGGAGAATGGATATAGATAATTCATATGTTTCATTGATGACTTATCTTGATACACGTGGATGTACCTTATGCACTCTTGAGAAGAAGTTCCTAAACTTGTGAAAGCCTTCCAACATATGGTGTACACACAATTTCAGATAGAGATTAAAATTTTCCAATCAGACAATGCAGAGAGGACTTTCATGGTGACCTCACGGATTTTTTTTAAACTTGTGGCTCTCTTCACCATAACTCTTGTGCTAAAACCTCTCAACAAAATGGGGTTGTAGAGAGAAAGAACTGTCATCTTCTGGAGGTTGCTCGGGGGTTGCTGATACACATGAATGTTCCCAAAAGATTTTGTGTGGATATTGTTATGACTGCGACTTATCTTATCAATCGGATGCCATCTTGTCTCTTGGAATACAAGTCCTCTCATCAACTTATCTTCACCACTACTCTATTGTTTCCAATCCCTATGCGTGTCTTTGGATGTAAATGTTTTGTCCATGATTTGTCTCCTACTCGTGGGAAGCTAGATACAAAATCCATTGTTTGTGTTTTCCTTGGCTACCCCCTTTCCCAAAAGGGTTATCACTGCTTTAACCCTATTTCCAAAAAGTACTTTATATCCATGAATGCTTATTTCTTTGAAGATGTGTCTTTCTTCCCTGTTTTTCCTTAGGGGGAAAGTCAAAGTAAGGAGAAACAGAGACATGCTTTGTTACCTTCTCCTCCTAATTCTCCTCCATTCCAAGTCTTCCATCGATAGCGGTACAAAAGTAAAGGCTGGGGTCAACAAAGTTCAATAGACATAGAGGATCCTGAAGGTGCATAACCTATGTCATCAGACTCTCAAGGGTTGAAACCATCACCACATCCAGGTACTATTGTTCCAGTTGATGTCCCATAACCTATTGATATTGATACTTCTAATTGTGATCTAGACCTTCCTATTTTAGAAAACTACATTTTCAAGGATCAAATTTGAAACAAACTGGCCAGAACTGAAGCCAAAAGGGAAGAGAGGGATATACCGGATATGGAGTAATATTAAAACCCCAATGAAGGTGTTCATGCCCAAGGAGAAGACCAAAGATTGCTTCCACCGAAGATGACATGGTGCGAGGTGAAGCAAAATCAGTAGGACGATTCTTCAGCAAGAACCGAATTCTTCAGCAAGAATATGATGGAGGGCTGGTGAACACGACTTTAGATTGCCTCTTTTAGCAAAAGACAATATCAAGAGTCGTTCTTGATCACTCCCACTGGTGGAAATCAAACTGGGTAGGGCGGCAAGAGCAGGAACAAGAGTAGAAGACAGAAGCAGTCGAACTCTATGTTGTCTTCTCTCTCAATTCAGCAGACTACCTGTTGTATCTATTGTCTCTTGAGGGTTCGCCCTACTTTCCTATTTATAGCCTTAAAGAGAAGTTCTCCTAATCTTATTAGGAGTTTCCTAACCCAAATCTTTTATTTGGACTTGGAATCTCTTTAAGAGATAAGGATAATCCCTTATCTCTCCCTCGGCTGCAAGGTACAGTGCTGCACTCTCTACTCACATGGATCCCGAGAATTAAAACCTTTCGCAAACATTTTGAAATCATAATATATATAATATATATATATATATATATTTTGCAAAACAAATTTCAATGGTTAAAATCGACTGCCAGCAATTTTGGTTACCATCAGAGAGAGTGCATCTCCAATCAGTCACTTTGTCCAACAAAGGGGCTGATCCTGTCACTATGATCACCCACTCAGATGAATTCTCGGACTGTCCCAACATACCCAGGTTTTGACCCCCTTTAGGGGTCTCACTGATTGGCATATCAAAGACAGCCCAATCCAACACCTAGTGTAGTATCATAATCGAGTCTAGGGGTCAGATGTAACATTCCAGTTTTGCCCATCTATCTCCAAGGTCCAGGAAAATACTAGAATTTTGGTCCAGTTTAGGGTCTTAAGAAAACCCACAGTACATGTACCACAGGTCTCACCCTGACAACTGAGACAAGCCACCACAACCAACTTGGCGGCACATCAGTATCAGCCTTGGCAGGATAAATCTCCCCAGATCTATCCAACGTTTGTGAAGATTCTAAACTAACACAAGTCTCATATGTATCCAGTTTAAGGGTATTACATAGAAACACACCATAATAACATGAATCAAATATGTACTTTATTCATTTACATTAAATGTCATAATGTACACCATTCTAATTGGAGCTAAACACCATTCTAATTGGAGCTAAGTGCATACACTGTCTAATAGCTCCCACATGCACTTAGGTCCAATTGAGTATAAGCTGGAGTCCCAGACTTTCCACGTGTTTCTAAAACACTTTATGTGTTAGTGGCTTAGTCAATGGGTCTGCTACATTCTCCGCTGATACTACATTTTAACTTCAATTTCCCATAAATCCAGTGTTGTCACACAACAATGGAATGGGTGATGTGCAGAATTCCAAATTCCAAAATGAACCTCTTCATTCATTAGGTAGCCTCACTTATGACAATGTGTTCGACTTGAGTTGTGGACTGTTATTCTTACTACCTAGGACCCCTGTTTGCTGCTCTTTCAATAAACAGCACACGATCCTATCGTGAATATATAACTAGATGTAGACTTTCTATCGTCTGGATCTGATTGGAAACCAGCATCAATATACCCCTGGATCTGTAGTGAACTACCATCGAATACCAGACACAACTCTTTTGTCATTCGATGGTATTTGAGTATGTTTTTCATAGTGGTCCAATGCTCCTACCCTGGTTTAGATTGGTATCTGCTTACCACACTCATTGCCTGAGAAATGTTAGGACAAATGCACAGCATGGCATACATGATGCAACCTACGACTGAGGCATAGGGAGCTTCTTTCATGCCCTCAATCTCTTTGGGAGTCTTGGGAGACATACCCCTGGAGAGAGTGACTCCATGCCTGAAAGGAACACTTCCTTTCTTGGAGTTCTCTTTGTTGTATCTCTTGACTATTTTGTCAATGTAAACAGTTTGGGATAATCCTATTATCCTCTTCGATCTATCTCTATAGAGTCGAAGACCCAATATGTAGGAGGCTTCTCCAAGATCTTTCTGGGAGAATTGTTGTGAGAGCCATACTTTCACCATAGTTAACATTCCTATATCATTCCCAATGAGTAGAATGTCATCTACATAAAAAAATAAGAACGCAACCTTATCCCCATTGGTTTTCCTATAAACACAGGGCTCATCCGGATTTTGCTCAAAGTCAAACAGGATGTTCCAACTCCTAGAAGCTTGCTTAAGTCCATATATGGATCGATTTTCAGTAAGATCTCCATTCAGGAATGTGGTTTTGACATCCATTTGCCAAATCTTGTAATCATGGTATGCTGCTACAGTTAGCAAGATCCTAATGGATTTAAGCATGGCCACGGGCGAAAAGGTTTCCTCATAATTGATTCATTCTTTTTGAGTGTACCCTTTTGCCACAAGGCGAACCTTGTAGGTCTCAACCTTACCATCGGGGCCCTTCTTCCTCTTAAAGATCCATTTGCAACCAATTGCTTTTACCCCAGGGTATGGATCTACTAGAGTCCAGACTTCATTGGTCTCCATTGAGTCCATCTCTACTCTCATGCATTTATCCACTTCAAGGAATCTATGTCCAACATTACTTCCGTATATGTCACGGGGTCCTCCTCATTGGTCGTGGCTTCCACCAAGTAACTTTCTTGGTCATAGCTATAACAAATTGGAGGCCTAGAATCCTGGGTAGATCTCTTAGGTTGGTTATTAACTGGAGTTTATGGGACATCTTCCACTACCCCTGAGCTCTTCTCATCAAGAACAACTTCTTGATGATGATTGTTCAAGATGTAATCCTCTTCCAAGAAATGGGCAATTCGACTACAGAGGCTTTTGGTTAACCTACAAATCGGCAACGACTGGTCTTGGATTCCAATTTGTCAGCCATCGTTCTTTTAACATGTGCCGAACAACCCCAAATCTTCAAGTGTCTCACACTTGGTTTCTTACTGGTCCAAAGCTCATAGGGAGTCTTCAGAACAGATTTGGCTGGAACTCGGTTCAACACGTATATTGTAGTTTCTAATGCGTAACCCCAAAATGATGTAGGTAGCACTGAGTGTACGAGCAGTGATCAAACCATATCCAATAAAGTCCAGTTCTTCCTTTCTGACACACCGTTCAGCTGTGGTGTAACAGGAGGAGCTAGCTGTGATATTATCCCATTGTCCTTTAAGTAGTCCCTAAATTCGTTAAAGAGATACTCACCACCTTGATCTGATCGAAGGGTCTTAATTTCTCTCCCTAACTGTTTTTCGAATTCATGTTTGAACTCTTTGAACATTTCAAAGGATTCAGACTTGTGTCTCATTAGGTACACATAACCATACCGATATCGGTACATGTTATGAAATAAACATGCTGGTTACATGTCCTAACATTCATGGGACCACATACATCAGTATGTATAAGGTCAAGTGTGCTTGTCGATCTTTCAGGCTTACTGTTAAATGTCCGTTTCGTCATCTTACCTTGAAGGCAAGGTTCACAAGTTGAAAGATCTTCTATAGTTAGAAAATCCAAAGGACCATCCTTTACCAACCTTGTGATGCGATCTATGTTAATGTGGCCAAGTCGGTAATGCCATAGGCACGTGGAATTAACTGTATCACGGGTTCTTTTCTTGGGGTTGTTATCTGACATAGTTCCGGTTATATTTGTTTCTAGAGAAGGATGGAGAACATAGAGATCATTCTCAAGATCTCCGTATGCGAGAAATTTGTTATTTATTTTGATAGTAATCATATTACTAAAGAGAAAAGAATATCCATCCGCACACGGTTTTGAAACAGAAATCAAATTTCTTCTCAAATTGGGTACATAAAGATAATCTTGTAATGTAATTGATCATTCTCTGAAATACAATTCTGCAGTCCCTATAGATGTAGCTGCAATATTTGCAGAAGTCCCCAAGTAAAGAATCACCTCTCCATTACTCAGTATTTTGCTTGTCCTAAACCCCTACAATGTATTACATGCATGAATAGAAGCCTCGGAGTCAATACACCAAAAAGCAGAAGTTACCAACATATTGGTTTCTATGACACATGATTCAAAATTACCTTGTTGCTTGGTCTCTAGGTACTAAGGGCAGTTTCTATTCTAGTGGCCGACCTGCTTGCAGAAGTGACAAGCATCTGATGCTTTGTCCTTTCTCTGCTTTTTGGGCTTTTTAATTTTCTTTTGAGGCGTTTTCTTTGCTTTCCTCTTCTTCTCGCCTGACTTTCCACCTTCAACAAGCATGGCAATGGGCTCATCCTTGTTTATTAGTTCTTTGGCCCTCTACAACATATTGCTGAGTTCCTGGATGCTAACATTTATCTTGTTCATGTTATTGTTCATGATGAACTGATTGGAGGAAGGAGGCAAAGAGTTCAGGATGACATCAACCTTGGTGACATGATCTAGCCAAGATCCAAAAGCCTCCAGTTCATTGATGTATCCCATCATCTTAAGACAATGGTCATGAACTAGCTGGTTCTTGGACATTTGTGCGGTCATGAACTGTTTCAGGACCTTATGACAAGTAAAATGATTATGCTCCTCATACATTGTCCTTAGACTATCCAAGATATCCTTGGACAATTCGATCTAATCGAATTGTCACTGTATCTGATTATCCAAGGAGGCTATATTATAGCACCAGGCAAGATAATTTTTTTCTCCTCCCATTCTTGATAGTCCCTCCTGTAGGTCTCAGAAGCCCTATCACCCGGATGTTTCGGAGTAGGATTCTTAGCTACCTTGTTCAATTTCTTGGACATTAGGACCAGCATAAGGTTACGATACCAGTTAGTGTAATTTGGGCCCTTAATCTTGTTGTCATCCAACAGTTTAGCAAATTGACCGTTTGCCATTTCTGATAAAGGGCAAAGCAAATATTAGTCCACAACCTTATTTGATTCATGTTATTTACATAGATATGGCTTTTAATCTATGTTCCATTTCTATTTATTCATCTCTTAGATTTCCCTAATATCTCAATGACGAAAGCTGCGAATTATGTCTCTAAAAATATGGGAAATCACATAGGGTGTATGGAGCCAACTGTTTTATCTGCATAGCCCCACCACCTTCTGTGAATGATCATATCCACTAATCTTATGAGCTTTCCCTTTGGCCTCTATCAGACAAGGTTCTTTGCCATTTTAGGTTAAACCTTTTTGTCTAGTGAGTGCTCACCCATCATATTCGTGAACGCCAAGGTAGCCCCTCCCACATCGGTCTATGACACCCCTATAATCTTATGAAACAATCCAATAGATCCAACAACAAATGGATAGCCCAATTTTATGGTGCATCTCCTCATTACTGAAGGACCTATCTTCATGTTAATGATGGAAGGCCTTTAGAGAGTTCATCACATGAATCTCCCTATCACATGCACTCATATTTTAGTGGAGGGAACGGAAGATTACACCCTAGTTTAATTTAGGTCAAACCAAAGTGGCTCCCACTGGCTTTCATAAAGCCAGATTTAGATGGGCCCTAAATGGCTAGGATTCTGCACAATTCCTCTTGGAGAGGAAGCTGGTGTGGGGCCACCATGAATGGAGATCATCCAATGATCTTAAGGACACCATGGCAATGATGTGCATTCAGCCATGGTGTACGTAATAGCCACTTATCGAATCAACATGGGCTAAGTACTTATGTCCCATGAACTCAGCGCATCACACATCCATACATCACATGCATGAAAACCATAATTGATCCAATCAATTAAATAACTGTAAAACCCATAAATAAAGTTCATAAATTTTCATAATATTACTAATTAATATTATCTAGGTATATGGGTTGAACTGCAAAGAGCAGTTCGGCCCATATAGCTTTTATGCTGAATTGGGCTTAAGCAGTTTTAACAGATTAACATTGAGTTTTATAGATGTGGGCTGAATTGATTCTTGAAATTAACCATCAATTCCTGGACTCATATATGAAAATTTAGGGCTAAGAACAGCCCCCATCGAACCACAGATTCGGTCCAACAAGTTTGGTCCAATTTGGTTCGAATGGATCTAGGGTTTGATTTTTAATTCAAGATTTAATTTAAGAATGATGATCTGAAATAAAATAACTGATACACGACAATCAAGAATCATTAGGAGGGTGTTCGTAGGACTGATACCCTACAAAACAAAATTAGATCGCAATATGCAGTTTCCAAAACTGCAAATCATAGATGGCTGAACCCATATCTGCGAAAATCTCTCCTCTGTGCTTTTTGCTTCATCTTCAAATGAAATAAAATAGAAAACCTATTTTTTATTAATATTACATCAAAATTGAATTTATATACATTCCGTCTAAAAATAAAAAATAATTAATTATAGACCAAGAACGAAAAGAACAGCAGGTGCGCAGATTTCTTGCGCCATTAAAGAATTCGTTTCCACCGTACGAACAACCCAAAAATCAAGAAAAATACATAGAACAGTGATAAATATTAATAAGAGTAATAAACATTTAATTTCAGATAAATCACCCAAAACTAGGAACCGATTTCCCCAAAAATTGTTAACTGTGCAAATTGGGTAGAACACCTTCTGCCCATTTGCGCAGATCCAGATCTGGTAGAATTTGGTTCAAGATTTGAACTTGGCTCTGATACCATTGAAGGGATGAGAGATCCATCATATGAATGCCCGAACGCTACAGGAAGGTTGGGCAGAATTTCAAAAATTTCTCTCTTTCCCATCTGGGAATCACATTCCCTATTTTAGAAAATTGTATTTTCAAGGATCAATCTTGAAACAAACCAGACCAGATCTGAAACCAAAAGGGAGGAGAGGAATATACCTGATACAGAGTGATAGTAAACCACCAATGAAGGTGTTCTCACTAAAGGAGAAGACCAAAGACTGCTTCCACCAAAGATGACATGGTGTGAGGTGAAGCAGAATTCTTGTGCAAGAATATGGTGGAGGGCCAGTGAGCACGACTTTAGATTGCCTCTTCTGGCAAAAGGCAATATCAAGAACCGTTCTTGATCACTCCCACGGGTGAAGATCAAACTGGGTAGGGCGGCAAGAGTAGGAACAAGAGTGGAAGACAGAAACAGTCGAATTGTATGTTGTCTTCTCTCTCAATTCAGCAGACTATTTGTTTATCTGTTGTCTCCTGAGGGTTTTCCCTACTCTCCTATTTATAGCTTTAAAGAGATGTTCTCCTAATCCTATTTGGAGTTTCCTAATCCAAATGTTTTATTTGGTTCTAAACTCTCTTTAAGAGATAAGGGTATTCCTTTATCTAATCTAAAGATAAAGATCAACATTCCTAATCTAATTAGGAGTTTCCTGATCCAAATCTTTATTTAAATCTTGACTCTTTGAATGGATAGGGATAATCCTTTATCCTATCAGCTGATCCAAATCCCAGAAATGCCCCTTAATTTAATTAATTTTATTAAGCTAGTTCAAATGGGCCTTAGGTCCATTAAGTCTATGTGATCACTAATACTTTCAATCTGCTGCCTAGTTGGTTATCCTTGTGTGGCGAAGGACCCAAACATTGATCTACACATCAGCCACATGGGTTCAGCCCAGCCTTTGTTACGAGGCATAGCCGAATTCACTGTAGGAGATAGTGAACCCCTGAGTCCATCACCATGGGCTCTTAATGGGCCCAACATTTACACTTAATGGTCCTTGTGTCAAACCACCTTATAAAAAACCAAGGACTGTGGGCAGATGCAAGATTAGCCCATCAGGTATTACTCTCAATGGTCTTACACTTAACCTCTCAGCCCATAATGATCAAACACTGCCCGACAAGAAAGGACCTCTCCCTTGGCCGTAAGGTACAGTGTTGCACTCTCTACTCACATGGATCCTAAGAATTAAAACCATTTGCAAACATTTTGAAATCATAATATATATGTATATCTCTATATAAATATATTTTGCAAAACAAATTTCAACAGTTGAAATCGACTGCCGACAGTTTTGGTTTCCATCAGAGTGAATGCATCCCCGATCATTCACTTTGTCCAACAAAGGGATTGATCCTGTCACTATGATCACCCACTCAGATGAATTCTTAGTCTGTCCCAACATACCCAGGTTTTGACCCCTTCTAAGGATATCACTGATTGGCATATCAAAGACAGCTCAATCTGATATGTAGTGTAGTATCACAATCGATTCTAGGGGTCAGGTGTAACATTCCAGTTTTGCCCATCTATCTCCAAGGTCTAGGACAATACTGGAATTTTGGTCCGGTTTAGGGTTTGATGAAAACCCATACTGCATGTACCTTAGGTCTCACCCTGGCAGTTAAGACAAGCCACCCCAACCAACTTGGCAGCAGATCAGTGTCTGCATTGGTAGGATAAATCTCCCCAGATCTATCCAACGGCTATGAAGATTGTAAACTAATACAAGTCTCATATGTGTCCAGTTTAAGGGTATTACACAGAAACACACCATAATAACATGAATCAAATATGCATTTTATTCATTTACATTAAATTCCATAATGTACATCATTCTGATTGGAGCTAGGGGCATACACTGTCTAACACTGTTGACAGTGTTTCCCTTCCCAAAAGTCTTGTAGAAGCTTTAGTTATTCCTAAGTGGATAGATGCAATGAAGGAGGAGATTAATGCATTCACAAAAATGGCACGTGGGAGTTGGTAGATCTTCTTGAGGGAAAGGAGCATATGGGGTGCAAATGGGTATTCTCTATGAGGCAGATGGCACAATGGAAAGGTACAAGGCCCAGATAGTTGCAGAAGGTTTTACATAGGTATATGGAGTTGATTATGCAGAAACCTTTGCACATGTAGCAAAAATAATTCTATCGAGACCTTTCTTTAGTTGCAAATCTAGATTGGGACTTTCATCATCTGGACATTATAAATGTCTTTTTGAATGCTGACTTAGAAGAAGAATTATACATGACCCAACCTCCAGGTTTTTGTGCTAAGGGAAATGAGTAGAAAGTCTATAAACTGAAGAAATCTCTATATGGCTTAAATTGTCTCCAAGGGCCTGGTTTAGTAGGTTCCACAAGATAGTTCAACAAATGGGCTTTTAGAAGTGCCAGTCTGGTCATACACTGTTTGTGAAGAGAGAAGAAGGAAGAATGGCAGGTTTGTGTATGTCGATGACATTATTATCACTGATGATTGGGACTCAGGGATACAGAGATTGAAGAGATTCTTGTTTACTCAGTTTGAAGTGAAGGATTTGGGGCCTTTACGTTATTTCCGTAGAATTAAAGTTGCCTTCTCAAATCAAGGTATCTTCATCTCATAGAGGAAATATATTCTATATTTCTTGAAACATATAGGGAAGTTGAGCAAAACCTGCTGACACTCATATAGATGTTAACAACAGACACAAAGCAGTATCAAAGATTGGTGGGCAGACTTCTCTACCTATCTATGATAAGACCTTACATTGCGTATGCAGTGGGAGTCCTTAGTCAGTTTATGCATGCTCCCAGGACCACACACTTGGAGGCAGCATACAAAGTTCTTAGATATTTAAAAAAATTCCCTGGGACTGGACTCCTATTTGAAAAACATGTTCATATGAAAGTTGAGGTTTACACTGATGCAGATTGGGCTGGGTTTGTGGATGATAGAAAATCCACTAGTGGATATTGTGTTTTTGTTTAGGGAAATATTATTACTTGGAGGAGTAAAAAATAAAATGTGGTGGCTAAATTGAGTGCAGAAGTTGAATATAGGGCTATGTCTCATGGTGTGGTAGAACTTCTATGGATAAAGAACCACTTGGGTGAATTAGGCTTTCCTTTCTGTGACCCTATGTCACTCTACTATGACAATAAGGCAGCTATCAACATTGTAGACAATCTTGTTCTCCACAATAGAACTAAACATATAGAGGTTGACAAACACTTCATTAGGGAAAAAATGGAAAAAAAGGAGAAGTCTGCACTCCCTACATCAGCTTTGAGGAACAACTTGCATACATTCTTACTAAAGTATTACACTTCATGCAGTAGTATAATTTTTGTGACAAGTTGGGGATGATCGATATCTATGCCCCAACTTGACGGGGAGGCTCCAACTCGACATCGTACGCTAACTTCACCTTGCCCTTCAATGCCATGTCATAGCACTTTCGTGACTCTAGTCGATCGCCCCGTACTACCCACACTCCGTAACTGGTCGGGAATTTCATTGCAAGTAGTAGGTCAACACCATTGCACAAAGTGCATGTAGGATGGGCTGGCCTAGAATCACGTTGTAAGGGGATGGGGTGGTGACCACAAGGAATGTGTGCTCGAATTGGATTGTATTGAGCCTCGCTCCTATTGCTACCGGTACCGTGATTCTACTAAGGGGCCTCACCATGTCTCCATTGAACCCGACCAAGGGTGTGTCTGTCGGTCGAAGGTCTTTTTGTTACAACTTCAACTTGTCAAATGCCTCTAGGAATATAATGTCTGCAGAGCTACCTGAGTCTACCAGGATCCGCTTCACCTCGAAGTCGTTGATTATCATTTTGATGACGAAAGCATCATTGTGTGGATATTGGATCCTGTGAGCATCATCCTCGATAAAGTAAATCACCTTCTCTTCCCAAGGGCGCTTTGGCGGGTTCTCATCTTCGTGCTTGATCTCCTGAACTGATGCCTTTCCCATTGCTGTGCTACAACCCGCTACAATCGACCCATCAGTGATCATATTGATCACTACACTGATCGGTCTCTCTTCTACCGGAGGATCATGAGGTGGCTGATCGCGGTTGTTCCTACTGCTCGACTCTGGCGCGTCTCTCTGCTGTTCGATAGGTCGGTGATACATTTCTCTATTCTAGTACTTGATGAACTTCCTTATATAACCTTGATGGATCAACCTGTCGATCTCGTCCTTCAAGCTGTGGCAGCTTTTAGTATCATGCTTGATGTCTCGGTGAAAGTGGCAGTACCGGTTTGGGTTCTTGTTCACTTGGTCTCCTCTCATCCTGGAAGGCTACTTGACATAGCCGGTATCTTTGATGGACATTAAGATTTTTCCCGTTTGGCATTTAGGGTGGTGTAACAAATCAGAGGGGTTCTAGATCGCTGACCTGACCTAGAACCTCGAGGTGGTGATCGACTCTTTCTTCACGACTTGCTTCACCTATTGTGCGTTTACCCGCTTTTCTTTGATGACTTGCTCTTTTGCCATGGCTGCTTGCTACTACTTGGTTCTTCCTCTTCTCTCTTCCTTTTCCTGGCCTAGTGTACCTCTAACCAAGACCCCAGAGCCTCTTCCGCCTTGATGAACTTATCGGCCTCCTCGAGGAATGCCTCAATGATGCTTAGCGGGTTCAAATCTAGGTACCAACAAAGATCAGGATGGCGTACTCCTCTCTTGGCCACAATGAGCTGCACGGCTGGGTCGAGGTTGGGTACCTGTAGTCTTTTCGAGTTTAACCGTTTGATCTAGTCTCTCAGCATCTCATTTTCTTTCTGGACCACGTTTAGAAGGCTTGTCACTAACTTTGAACACTTCTTGCTAGTAGCGAAGTGTGTCGTGAAGAGGTCAACAAACTGCTTCAATCTTCTGATCGAACCTAGAGGTAGAGTTCGATACCATAATCTCGCATCTTCTTTGAGAGTCATTGAGAAGGCCATGCACAAACTAGCTTCATGAGCTCCCGCGAGCAACATCAGGGACTGGAAGCTATCTACATGATCATTTGGATCAATGCTCCCAATGTAGGTCTCCAGGGTTGGCATCTTAAAGCTTTTTGGCCTTGGGGCCAATAGGATTTCTTGTGCTAGTGGGGAAGGCCAGATCAGGGGAATAGGAGCCGGTTGTTCTACTACCGAGCTCACTTCTTCCCTCCTTTTCTGTCCTACTGCTGTTGGGGCAACGCTGCTCTTACCCAAGGTGTGGTGTGCGCATCGACAATGTGGTTTCTCTGCTGCTTCATTGTTGGTTTTGTTCACCTCGGTATGAGCTAGAGTCTCGGGCATTGTCACAAGTAGGGAGTTGGTCTCTGTTTCTAACATTCTTATGGATGCAGGTTGGATCTTGCTGGCGGGGGGTGATAGGATGGGTCTCGGGCTGGACCCTCATCCCTCTCTCCAAGCTATCGGCAGTTATTGACTTCTCTCTCATCCTGGCGATGGTGCTACTGATCGTGCTAGTCATTGCGTTGTTGTTCATTGTGTGATCGTTGCTGCTGATTGCTTTGGTGGGTGTGCTGCGATTGGTTTCTCTAATCGACTATTTGCCGTGGTGGTGATGGACCGACGAGTCAAACTGAAAGTCAAAAAAATATTTATATATATATTTTTATAATAAATATTATAAAGTCAAAAAAATTGAAAAATCGATGAACCGAACTGGTCAACTAGTTAACCAACTAGGTTCGGTTCAGTTCCAGTTACCGTTTTTCTAAAAACCGGTACTACCATTTTGGTTCACACAAAAGGCCCACGGTTCAGGTATTATTCATAAGATTGTAAAATAAAAAGTCGGACTTAGGGTTGTCAATTGGTCTAAGATTTGGTCCAATCCGACCCTGTCCATGTAAGTCCATTACAAATGGACTAGGTCCAATTAAATGTTTGGACCATCCAATTTATTCAATTTTTAAGGGAAAATTTCCGATTAGTACCCTGTACTTTGGGCCTAGTGTCACTTTGGTCCTTGAACTTTAAAATGTTGTGACAATTTAGTACTTGAACTTTCAAAACATGTCAATCCAATACCTACCATTAACCAACTGGTAATTGGCATTTGAAAAAGATACAAATGTCCTTTGAGTGTTATCCAGTTTTCTTTATCAACCATCCAAACATTGACAAAAATTAACAGTCCTAAATCCTTGCCTCTTTTTTTCAAGAAAGTTGGGGTCCAGAATACCCATAGAGACGTGACCCCAACTTTCTTGAATAGAAGCAAGGATTTGGGATTGTTAATTTTTTGTCAACATTTTGATGGTTGATAAAGAAAATTAGATGGCATGGGCATTTCTGTCTTTTTCAATTGCCACTTAAGAGCTAGTTAGTAGTAGGTATTGGATTGGCATGTTTTGAAAGTTTGGGCACTAAATTGTCGCATTTTAAAGTTTGGGGACCAAAGTGACACTAGGCCCAAAGTATAGGGTACTAATCGGGAATTTTCCCTTATATTTAGATTAATTATAACCCAAACCTGGTCCATTGACACATGTATTTTTATCTTCTATCAATGCACCAAATATTGGTTCAATCCAACCCAATCCAATATAAATTTATTACGGATGGACCAGGTCCAATCCAATCTAATAAATATTTAGATCATTAAGTCTGGACTAGTTCAATTCAATATGTCTTGTTGGTTGTTGGTCTGTCCAATCCGTTCAAATTGAATTTGATTTGGACAAGGTCCAATCCAAAAGCGGTCCATTGACACCCCTAGAAATGTGGAAAATAAAGCTTTATTTATTTGAAATAAGGTCATAGCTTAGGTAAATCCTAGACTACTTTAGATTTCACAATAGTAATATTTTGAAAACTATTAACATTTTTATTGATGATCCTTTACAAAATAATATAATTAATCCAATTGAATAATCCAGGGAAAATATTTTCTAGAAAATGATACATTTATTTATTTGATGGTTGGAGATATCCAATAAAATTGGTGGTGTTTTGTTTGATAGCTAGTGGTGTCTTATTGTAGTATAAGGACCGTTAACTATTTGTCCTTGATAGTGTGCGATTTGGTTGCTCCTAGCTGGATAGCAGTTCGAATGTAGGTCGCTTAGTTGGTCGATCGAACTATAAGATAGGAAAGCTCAGAGTACTTGGGTTGACTCACTTGGCGTGGTTGCTCCGATGCTTAAGCTAGGTAATTGATTGTGTGAGTTGAAAGCTTGAGATAAGAGAGCTAGAATGCACTAAATTGTGCATACCTTGTTCTATGGGGGTAGGTACCCGTACATAGTTGGGCTGCCGTGGGTCTCATAAAACACCTTTGAGATCCTCGACCCACGCTGTTAGGAATTCATTTCGCATCAGGAGGTGGATATCGTGCTAGCCAATAAGGCTTATCGTGTCCGTCCGATCCGGGTGAAATGAGGATAAGACTTACAGTCATGCGGCATGATCCTGAAGAGCTCGAAGACAGCTGACTTGCTTCTAGAAGTCCGTTACGTGTCACCTCGGTAAGTTGGGCCATCCCGAGATACTCGAACCTCGGTCCTAGCCGAGGTGCTTGTTCTATTGAGGTGGCAGAAAATGCTAAGTCACTGTCCAATCATCAGGTCGCATCCACATGTCCACTATTTAATAGGTTGGGCCAAATCACCCCTCATCAATTGCTCCCGACTCCCCATGCCAGGGGTCTTGACCCGATGCGGCGAGTTCATGACGAGCTTAGGTGGGTTTTCCCTGGTCTTCTTCTGAGTTGAGGCCCGGTTCGGTGGTCAAACCACAATGACCCACCCGGCTTGATGGTTGGACCAGATCGAGTATCGGGGATGCACAGACGTCACGCAGATTACAAACTCCGTAGACGTCAAAACGTGCGCTCAACTGATTTCGGCTTCGGGAGGCGTGCGACCAGTTTTTATGAGAGTCATTGGATCACTTTGATCTAGACCATCCAAGATTGACTACAGTGGCTATAAATAGGGGGTCTTGGGTCCCATTTGCTTCATCTTATCTCGCGTATTTTCATTTCTGAGGTCGCATAGTTGCTTCCAGGTTAGTGATCCCTTGTCTCTTTCACCTGGTCACTCTTCATCTTTAGGTAAGTTGCCTTACTCTACCTTCGTTCCTTGCCTGTTTTTTTTTTTCCTTCATTCCAATATGTCTATTAATAGCAGTATAGGTAGCATGTTCGACATGAGCGGCGAGTCCGGTGGGAGGTCCATGACACAGAGTTTGGTCTAACGAGATGGCCATGTCAACCCATAGCTCGGAGTCCAGTCCAGTCGAGGAGGGTGCCTCAATTCAAGAGCGAAAAGCTTTTGGTAAAAAGGCTCTGACTTCTCATTCTACTCAGGGTCCAAATTGCTTCGGTTCCACTGCCATGAAGTTGGAGAGGGTTGGGGCGTTGGTCGTCCACTTGAAGCTCCCTGATCACCTTGAATACAACCATCCATTAAAAAATTTTCCCTAGGAGCACGATGATGATGAGATCGTTGTTATCGAGGTCCTTAATTTTTTGGTGTCATCATAGATCGGCTTCACCTAAACTCAGTTCGCACTGTGGTTGACACCATTTCCTTGTTCCATGACTGTAGCCTCTCCTTACATATAGACATCTTCACCTCACATTGCTCAATCAAGAGAAACCCTGTCGGCCTTCCAGGGGTTGACAAATTTAGCTATTACATAGCTTACCAACCTGGGTACAAGTTGCTTCACGAATATCCTTCCAAAGTGTTGGCTTGGAAGGAAAGGTACTTCACTATAATCGTTGAACACTATTAGTGAAGGGATGAGAGATCCATCATATGGATGGTCGAACCCTACAGGTAGGCTGGGTGAAATTTCAAAAAATTTCTCTCTCCCATGTGGGAATCACATTCCCTATTTTAGAAAACTGCATTTTCAAAGATCAAACTTGAACCTAAACCAGACCAGATCTGAAACCAAATGGTAGGAGAGGGATATACATGATACGGAGTAGTAGTAACCCCCAACGAAGGTGTTCACGCCAAGGAGAATACCAAAGACTGCTCCCACTAAAGATGACACAGCGTAGGGTGGAGCAGAATCAACAGGATGGTTCTTCAGCAAGAATTGAATTCTTCAGCAAGAACTTGATGGAGGGCATGTAAGCATGACTTACGATTATCTTTTCTCCCAAAAGATAATATCAAGAACTCTTCTTGATCACTCCTATAGGTGGAGATCGAACTATCAGAGGTAACAAGAGCAGAAAAGGGTAGAAATATGAAGTTGTCGAACTACAAGATTTCTTTCTTGTGATCTGCGAACTAGAAGATCTCTCTTCTTTTCTGTGTCTATCTTTGGTTCGCCCCCTACTGCTCTATTTATAGCCTTTAAAAAGAGGTACTCCTAATCCCATTAGGAATTTCCTAATCCAAATCTTTATTTGGATCTAGACTCAAGTGGATAGGGATAATTCCTTATCCTATTTGCTGATCTGAATCCCAAAATCGCCCTCTTTTAATTAATCACATTAAGCTAGTTCAATTTGGGCTTTAGGCCCATTAAGTCCATTTTCTCACTTACCCTCCTATTTGCTACTCAGTTGGATATCCTTGTGTGGCGTGGGACCCAAACATTGATGTACACATCAGCCAGATGGGTTCAGCCCAGCCTTTGTTACAAGGCCCGACCGAATTCACTATAGGAGACAGTGAACCCTTGAGTCCATCACCATGGGCTCTTAATGGGCCCAACATTTACACTAAATGGTCCTTGGGTCAAGCCACCTTATAAAAACCCAAGGACTGTGGGTAGATGCAAGATTAACCCATCAAGTATTACCCTTAATGGTCTTACACTCAACCTCTCAGTCCATAATGATCAAGCACTGCCCGACAAGAGAGGACCTCTCCCTCGGCTGCAATGTACAATGCTGCACTCTCTTCTCACATGGATCCTGGGAATTAAAACGTTTTGCAAACATTTTGAAACCATAATATATATATGTATATCTCTATATAAATATATTTTGCAAAACAAATTTCAACGGTTGAAATCAACTACTGACAGTTTTGGTTTCCATCAGAGTGAGTGCATCCCTGATCATTCACTTTGTCCGACAAAGGGGCTGATCCTGTCACTATGTTCACCCACTCAGATGAATTCTCGAACATTCCCAACATACCTAGGTTTTGACCTCCTCTAAGGATCTCACTGATTGGTATACAAAAACAGTCAAATCCGACACCTAGTGCAATATCATAATCGAGTCTAGGGGTCAAGTGTAACATTCCAGTTTTGCCCATCTATCTCCAAGGTCCAGGGTAATACTGGAATTTTGGTTAGGTTCAGGGTTTCAAGAAAACCCGCACTACATGTACCTCAGGTCTCACCCTGGCAGTTGAGACAAGCCACCCCAACCAACTTGGTGGCACATCAGTGTCAGCCTTGGCAGGATAAATCTCCTGATATCTATCCAATGGCTGTGAAGATTCTAAACTAACACGAGTCTCATATGTGTCAAGTTTAAGGGTATTACACAGAAACACATCATGATAACATGAATCAAATATATACTTTATTCATTTACATTAAATGTCATAATGTACATCATTTTGATTGGATCTAAGGGCATAAACTGTCTAACAGTTTGTACATAAAAACAATCCTTCAGTACAATAATTCCTTCTCTGAAAATTAATTCTACAGTTCCTATAGTTGTAGCTGCAACACTTGCAGAAGTCCCCAAGTAAAGAGTCACCTCTTCATCACTCAGTCTTCTGTTTGTCCTGAACCCCTATAGTGAGTTACACACATGAGTCGAAGTCCCAGAGTCATTACACCAGGAAGCAGAAGTTACCAACAAATTGGTTTCTATGACAAAGGATTACTTTATTTCTTGGACTCTAGGTACTGAGGACAGTTCCTTTTCCAATGGTCGGCCTGCTTACAGAAGTGACAAGCACCTGATGTTTTGTCTTTTCTCTGCCTTTTGGACTTAGTAGCTTTCTTTTGAGGCTTTCTCTTTGCCTTCCTCTTCTTCTTGCTTGATTTATCAGCTTCAACAAGCATGCTAATATACTCATCCTTCTTATTCAGTTCCTCAGCCCTCTACAACATATTGCTGAGTTCCTAGATGCTAACATTTAGCTTATTCATATATAGTTCATAATGAACTGATTGAAAGAAGGAGGCAAAGAAATTAGGATGGCATCCACTTTAGTGACATGGTCAAGCCCGGATCCAAGAGCTTCAAGTTCATTGTAGTATTTCATCATCTTAAGACAATGGTCATGAACTTGCTGGTTATTGGACATTTGCACGGTCATGAACTGTTTCAAGACCTTTTGTCGAGTAGAATGATTCTGCTCTTCATACATCGTCCTTAGACTATCCAGGATATCCTTGGACAATTAGATCTAATCATGAATTGGTAGTCCCTCCTACAGGCCTCAGAAGCCCTATCACCCGGACGTTCCGGAGCAGGGTTTTTAACTACTTTGTCCAACTTTTCAGATGTCAAGACCAACACAAGGTTTCGGTACCATTCAGCGTAGTTTGGGCCTTTAAATTTGTTGTCATCCAATAATTTTGCGAATTGTCCGTTTGCCATTTCTGATAAAAAGCAAATATTAGTCCACAACCTTATTTGATTCATGTTATCTACATAGATATGACTTTTAATCTATGTTCAATTCCCATTTGTTCATCTTTGAGATTTCCCTCCTATCTCAATGATGAAGACTACGAATTATGTCTTTGAAAATGTGGGAAATCACATAGGGTGCATGGAGCCAACTGTTTCGGCTACATAACCCCACCACCTTTCTGTGAAGGATCATATCCACTCATCTTATGAGTTTTCCCTTTGGCCTCTGTCAGACAAGGTTCATTGCCATTTTACGTTAAACCTTTTTATCTAGTGAGTGCTCACCCATCATATTTGTGAATGCCAAGGTACCATGAGAGAGTCTTCCATTTTAGGATAGGGCCCTCCCACATCGTTCTATGACGCCCCTATCATCTTATGAAACATTCCAACAAATCCAACAGCAAATGGATAGCCCAATTTTATGGTGCGTTTCCTCATTAGTAAATGACCCATCTTCATGCTAATGATGGAAGGCCTTTAGAGACTTCATCATATGAATCTCTCTATCACATGCACTCATATTTCAGCAAAGGGAACGAAACATTACACCCTAGTTTAGTTTAGGTCAAACCAAAGTGGCTCCCACTGACTTTCATAAAGCCAGATTTCGGTGGGCCCTAAACGGCTAGGGTTCCACACGGTTCCTCTTGGGGAGGAAGATGATGTGGGGCCCACCATGAAGGGAGATCATCCAATTAAGGACACCATGACAATGATATGCATTCAGCCATGGTGTGCACAAGAGCCACTATTGTATCTGCATGGGCCAAGTACTTATGACCCATGAACGTTGCACATCACACATCCATACAACACATGTAGGAACAAAATTGATCCAATCAATTAATAACTATAAAACCCATAATTATCCATAATATTAATGTTTAATATTATCTAGGTATATGGGCTGAATTGCAAAGAGTTGTTCGGCCCATATAGCTTTTATGCAATTAATGGGCCAAAGCAGTTTTAACATATTAAAACTGGGTTTTATAGGTGTGGGCTGAATTGCATCTTGCAATTAACCATCAACTCGTGGACCTAAGAATGAAAAATTAGGGCTGAGAACAGCTCCCATCGAATCACAGATTCGGTCCAACCAGTTTGGTCCAATCTGGTTCGAGTGGGTCTAGGGTTTGATTTTTAATTCAAGATTTAATTCAAGATTTTGATCTGAAATTAAATTACTGATAAAAGACATTCAAGAATCAGTAGAAGGGCTGTTCGTAGATCTGTTACCCTGCAAAACAGAGGTTAGTTCACAGTCTGCAGTTTCTCAAACTGCAAACCGCAGATAGTCAAACCCTAAACTGTGAAACTCCTTCCTTCTGTGCGATTTGCTTCGAATTTGAATGAAATAAAATAGAAAAACCCTAATTTTATATTAATATTACATAAAAAATAATTCCTATACATTCTATCTAAAAAATAAAAAAAAAATTAATTACAGACAAGAATGAATAGAACAGTAGGTGCGCAATTTTCTTGCGCCAATCAAGATTTCGATCTCCACCGTACGAACATCCCATAAATCAACATAAATATAACGAACAATTCTAAATATAAATCAGATTTAAAAATGTTTAATTTCAAATCAGTTGCCCTTAATCTAGGACCCAATTTCCCAGAAAAACAACAATCTGCGCAAATCGGGTAGAATGCTTTCTGCCCATTTGCACAGTTCCAGATCTGGTTACTTTTGGTTTAAGATTTGAACTTGACTCTAATACCACTGAAGGGATGAGAGATCAATAATATGGATGGCTGAACCCTGCAGGTAGGTTGGGCAAAATTTCAAAAAGTTTCTCTCTCTCCCATGTGGGAATCACATTCCCTATTTTAAAAAACTACATTTTCAAGGATCAAACTTGAACCTAAACCAGACCAGATTTGAAACCAAAAGGCAGTTGAGGGATATACCTGTTATGGAGTAGTAGTAACCCCCAACGAAGGTGTTCACGCCCAAGAAGAATACCAAAGACTGCTCCCATTGAAAATGACATAGGGTAGGGTGAAGCAGAATCAATAGGATGGTTCTTCAGCAAGAACCGAATTCTTCAGCAAGAACTCGATGGAGGGCAGGTGGGCACGACTTCTGCTTATCTTTTCTCCCAAAATTTAATATCAAGAACTCTTCTTGATCGCTCTTACAGGTGGAGATCTAACTAGCAGTGGCAACAAGAGCAGGAAAGGGTAGAAATCTAAAGCAGTTGAACTGCAAGATTTCTTTCTTGTGATCTGCGAACCAGAAGATTTCTCTTTTTTTCTGTGTCTGTGTCTTTGGTTCGCCCTTTGCTGCTCTATTTATAGCCTTTGAAGAGAGGTTCTCCTAACCCCATTAGGAGTTTCCTAATCCAAATCTTGTATTTGGATCTGGACTCTCTTTAAGAGATAAGGATAATCCCTTATTTTATCTACAGATAAAGATCAACCCTCCTAATCTAATTAGGAGTTTCCTGATCCAAATCTTTATTTGGATCTAGACTTTCTGAGTGGATAGGGATAATCCCTTATCCTATCTGCTGATCTGAATCCCAAAATCGCCCTCTTTTAATTAATCACATTAAACTAGTTTGATTTGGGCTTTAGGCCCATTAAGTCCATTTGCTCATTTACCCTCCTATTTGTTGCCTAGTTGGATATCCTTGTGTGGCATGGGACCCAAACATTGATCTACACATCAACCTCATGGGTTCAACCCATCCTTTGTTAAAAGGCCCGACCGAATTCACTATAAGAGACAATGAACCCCTAAGTCCATCACCATGGGCTCTTAATGGGCCCAACATTTACACTAAATGGTCATTGGGTCAAGCCACCTTATAAAAACCCAAGGACTGTGAGCAGATGCAAGATTAGTCCATCAGGTATTACCCTCAATGGTCTTACACTCAACCTCTCAACCCATAATGATCAAGCACTGTCCGACAAGAGAGGACCTCTCTCTCGGTTGCAAAGTCTTCTGCCCACTTATGATGTTGGGTCGAGAAAGGTCTTCAATGTACACCGTCTTCATGGTGTTGTTGCTTGTGCTAGCCAACTTTGAGAGTACATCGGCCTCAGCGTTCTCCGACCTCAGTACTTGACGGATGAACCAAGAGTGAAAGAGGGTAGGAGTTCCCACACTTTGGCCAAATAACCCATCATGACAGGTTCTTGGGCCTCGTACTCACCATTCACTTGGTTCAAGACGACAATCAATGCCTTGTAATCCACTTCATTGTTCGATGCCTCGAATTTAAACCGGAGAGCGTACTCTAGCTTCACTCTGCTTGGCCCATACAATATAAGTTTGGCACCGCTTCCTTACTGATTAGACGATTTGTCAATGTGGAGCATCTAGGGCTCCTCATCCTAGGTTGGGTTTTCCCTGACTAGAACTGGTGCCACACTGGTTGATGCCTCCGAAGTGCTAGTTAGCTCAGCTACCTTAGGGGCTAGCATGTTGAATGTGCATTATGTGACAAAATCTGCCAAGACTTGAGCTTTGACGACTGGGTGTAGATCAAACAACATGTCGTACTTGTTCAGCTTGATGACCCACTTTGTTAGTCTACCTGAGACCTCAGACTTCTGCTGGATGTGCCTCAGTGGTCTGTCGGTGAGGACGATGATAGTATGGGCTTGGAAATACGGGCGTAGCTTCTGAGCGACGATGATTTCGGTGTAGGCCAGCTCTATGTCGGGGTACCTTATCTCTATAGCCTGCAAAACTTTGCTTATATAGTAGACGGGCCTTTGGACCTAGTCTACTTCTCGGATTAGTACCAAGCTAACCACCTTGTATCTAGCGGAGAGGTACAAGCTGAGCTTGTCTCTTGGTTCGGGTCAAGTTACCACCGGTGGGGTACTTAGGTACTTTTTAAGCTTGTCAAACGCGAACTGGCACTCCTCAGACCATTCAAAGTCCTCGTTCTTTTTAATTGCTCTGAAGAGGGTAGGCACCGACTAGCCGATTTAGACATAAACTTGTTTATGGCGGCTACCTGGCCAGTTAGGCTCTGTACTTCATTTATGTTCTGGGGTGGTCTCATATTTAGGATGGCCTTTATTTTCTATAGGTTGGCTTTGAAGCCACGTCAGTTCACTATGTAACTAAGGAATTTACCCGAGGTGACTCCAAATACATACTTGTTCGGTTTGAGCTTCATGTTCAATTTTCTTAAAATTTGAATAACACATTCTTAATCATCAATTAAAGGAGGAGAAAACTAGGTCTTCACGACCATGCCATCAACATAGCACTCGATTTTATTTCCAATAAGGGGCTCAAAAATTTTATTTACAAGTCGCTAGAAGGTCGTTCCAGCGTTTTTTCACTCCAAAGGGCATTACTTTGTAGCAGTATAGCTCAAGTTCAGTTACAAAAGCAGTCTTGTTTTGGTCGACTAGGTCCATCCTTATCTGGTTGTAGCCGAAGTAGGCGTCCATGAAGCTCAACAACTCATGCCCCAAGGTCGCATCTATCAAGCAATCTATTATGGGAAGAGGGAAGTTATCCTTCAAGCAGACTCTGTTGAGGTTGGTGTAGTCAATGCACATACGGCACTTGCCATTGGCATTCTTTACGAGCACAGGGTTGCTAGCTACCCAGCTCGGGTACTAGACCTCTTTAACGAAGTTTGCTGCAAGGAGCTTCACGATCTCCTCATCAACCGACATTTCTTTTGTTGTTCAGGGACTTCATCTTTTTGGGCCACCTGATGAAGCTGCGGTCGCGGATTTGCATCAGTATCTTGGCTCGCAACGCATTCAAGGGAGTGAAGTTTCTATATGTCTACTGTTAGGTCAGCAGTCTTGTCTGTTGCTGTTGTTATCTGATCTACACTCATCATGGTTTTCCATTTCCAATCATGTTGGTCTTCTTCACTCCTTTGTAGCGTCTGCGCTTCCTCGGCTTCATGTACTTTTGTGCATGTTTTATGAGTGTGGTTAGGTTAGGCGAGAGGATTCTTTTGCAGTGAGAAGCTAAACATTGACGAGTGCAATCCGCTCATGATGGCTGTCATAACTATTGACTGGTTTAGACCTCGGACCTGGAGGGCCTTGGGGTTGAACCTCGTCAAGTAGTCTCTCTAGGTCTTTCCTTTCCTTTGCCATACTTGCATGAGGATGGTTGGCATCTTCCAATACCTTTGGCTGGCGGTGAATTGCACCAGGAACTGTGTCTCTAGGTACTCCCACGAGGATATGGACTGCGAAGGGAGGGAGGCATACTAGGTTCCGGTGACACCGTGGAGGCTGGCGACGAAGGCCTTCAACATGAGACATTCGGAGGAGCCATGCAACATCATTATTGCCTTGAACCCCTCAATGTGATCGTTGAGGTCTAAGGCTCCACCATATTTCTTGAACTGAGGGGGTCGCCAGCCGACTGTGGGAAGCTTATCAACAATCTCCTGGATGAAGATGGGTTCCTTCATGGACTGGATGTGGTGCTGGTCTAAGGGCCTGGCCATCGGAGGAGCCGTGCTTGTATCTGCTTGGATGCGTTCCAATTCAGCCAGGCACTCTCTCAGTTCTCTGATCTCGGCATCTCTGTCAGCTGGGACCTCATTTTCGGACTTTGACCCTTTTGGGATTACAAGCTAGTCTCAGATCGAGCTGGATTCTACTAGCAAGATCGATGATTGTTGTAGACGTTAGTCGAGCTATTCTTTTGCTGACACTCAAGCGGAGTGCAATCTATTGCGGGAATTGTGCGTGTGAGGCTGGGTTGGGGAGTCAAATCTTCTAGATGGCCGTGGTTGCTCACGATCGCATTTGGCCCTATGCTTGTCTATGTGGCACCTTTTGGGGTCCTCGATGCGAGGATCAACTATAGTAGGCGCCTGAGTGGCAGGGCGAGTAACTTGGGGGGCATGAGCTAGTTGCCCCAGCATCTCCATCATGGCTAGGATATGGTCGACTTTTTGTTTCATGGCTTGGAACTGTGCGGGGTCGACTGCTACCTGATGTTGGGGCTCCCGAGGCAGGGAGCTGCGAAGTGAGCGTGATCCCTGAGATGGGGAGCGGGCTCTAGAGTGGTCGGGCGTATTCTTAGGCATGGTTTCTTTTAGTGCACAGAGATGGGTTTGGGAAATGACTTTTTGTTCATTTCACACAGATGGTGCCAATCTGATGCTATTTGATCCAAGGTGTTCCGAATCGAGGACACAATCGGATAGTCCTGCCAACTGGACGAAGCTGCACACCGAGATTTGCAACCAAGGGAAAGGTCAGAGGATCGAGGAGTTGTTCCCTGGGTAGGTACTCCGACGCTCAAGTTAGTAGGATAGATAAAGATGTGCTCAGGACGAGCAAGTTGAAATAATGTTGGTCTGAGCTGAAGAGATAATGTGAAGACTTATTCAAAGAGTGTTCTTCTGAAAGTCCCTTACCTTGAGCGGGGAATACCTATTTATAGTTAGGTGTCTGTGTTCCAAATGGATAGGGCTTCTGTGGTTGTCGAGATGAGGGCGTCCACCGAGGCCTTCGGGAGGTTTCCTCTTCCCGTGGAGTCCGCTTCCTTGTCTGTACAAGACACTCCTTAGTTGTGCTCTTCTACATGCGGCGTTGACGTGGCTTAAGAGAGAGGGCAGCTGCGAAGATTGCCACATGGCATCTTTGGCCATGTCAACCATCACCCAAACACTGTTAATGCTCAATCGGAAACCACAATGGTGTGGATGGGGACTCAACTCAGTCTCTGTAAGGAGATCAGTGGATTCGGTGGTGGAGAGAGATATAGGGAGAAGAATGTCTTCGGTGTCTCATGAAGGTGGTGACTAGAGGCTGTCTATTCCTTTATGTTTGGTGTCTCAAGAATCTGTTTGATGGGGGCTGGATTGGGTTAGGAAGAAAAGTTGCAGTTTGTAATAGCGGAAAGCAGAAGAGAGTAGAGATGAAGAAGAAAGAAGAAGAATTTGGTTGCCGCTGCGAATTCTGATTGTCCGAATTCACAGTAATGCGGTTTTGGGAAAGGGTTCTCAGTCCAATTGGTTTTGGAGCGCATAACTGGTGCCAAGCGGTCTGCCGCCGTTAAATCCCACTCAACAATTTAAAATGATAAGGCGAAATATGATTGATTTGTCCACTTCTGTTAATGAATTTCTCGTCCCTGTGGTCTATGTACTCATTGTCATCAAGTGCATATTTTAAAAATTTAAAGAACAGTTAAGGACATTTAATTTTTTCTATCAGAGTATATTTAAGACTTAAAAGTAATTAACTCATATTTATATACGACTTCAGAGTCTAGTAAATGTGGCAATTGGGTTCGGATCACCCTGTTTCAAACAAGATCGGATTTGGATCATGTTGATTAAACATACCAGATAATGGCTTTGACTCGACAAAGCAATATAAATATAAATAAGCCCCGCCCCTACCACAAAGGATAGGAGACACACACACGGAGATATCGGCTCTCAGTCGCCTTATCTTCTTCTATACCTACTTCTCCCTTCGTCTCAACCTACCCACAATCTCAATTTCCCGCTGTCAGTCCACCAAACAATCACAAACACACACACACACAGAGCCACATGAGAAACAATCTGTTGGAAGCCCTCAACGTCAGGGTTGTAGGCACCGGCGACAAGATCCTCGTCCTTGCCCATGGCTTTGGTACCGATCAGTCAGCTTGGCAGCGCATCATCCCCTACTTCTCGCAGCACTACCGTATCGTCCTCTACGACCTTGTTTGTGCTGGCAGTGTCAATCCCGATTACTTTGACTTTCAACGATACACCACTCTCGATGCCTATGTCGACGACCTTCTTTACATCCTCGATACCCTCGGCGTCGACAAATGCGCCTATGTCGGTCACTCTGTCTCCGCCATGATCGGCATCTTAGCATCCATTCGCCGACCTGATCTCTTTACCAAACTCATTCTCATCGGTGCCTCCCCCAGGTAACTAAGAGATCGAAATGAAGAAATTTTATTTTATTCAGAGGAAAAAAGAGAAGCTGAAACCAAATCTTTCTCATATATTATGAAAATAATGCAGGTGGGTATGTTGTTCTATTTCACAGGTTCTTAAATGACACAGATTATCACGGCGGGTTCGAGCAGGGAGAGATCGAGAAAGTGTTCTCGGCCATGGAGGCTAATTACGAGGCATGGGTAAATGGGTTCGCGCCATTAGCCGTTGGAGCGGACGTACCGGTTGCCGTCAGGGAATTCAGCCGGACCTTATTCAACATGAGGCCCGACATATCGCTATTCGTGTGCCGAACCGTGTTCAATAGTGATCTGAGGGGGATTTTGGGGCTGGTAAAGGTGCCTTGCTGTATAATTCAGACTGCCAAGGATGTATCAGTGCCGGTATCCGTGGCGAATTACCTGAAGACCCGTCTGGGTGGTCGGAATACGACCGAGATATTAAACATCGAGGGGCATTTGCCGCATCTGAGCGCGCCGGCCTTGCTTGCTCACCGTCTACGGCGAGCTCTATCACGGTGAGTCGAGTCAAAGAGCGAAGCCCACGGATTAGACAGAACGAATAAGGCTAGCGATGTTGACACCTGGCGAATAAGTTGTGGACACCAGTCCTTGTATTCTTTTTCTTTTTTTTTTTGTTTTCTCGTGGGATTAATTTTTGGTTTGAGGATAGATGGATGGATGGATAGTGGAATAGATATATTATAGAAGGGATACAGTACACACACACAGACCAGACGACACTGATTTTAGAAGGATAAGATCCCACACGTGGTGATCACGTGATGACGGCCTTTTGTAGTTTTGTTTTTCTTCCTTCTTTTGGGATAATGTTACGATGCCCTTGCATTCGAAATCTTATTTTTATGTCTAGTCGTCGCGTATGGGATTGTGTGAAGAAATGACGGCATGAATGACGGAGGAGATGCACGATTGCCGTGGGCCACCACTCGTTAGATTCGATAAAAAAATTACAGGAAATGGTGGGGTCACAACATGCTCATACCATATTCCATTGATTGGAGATCATAACCATCCGTACGCCATCGATTATGGAGACGGACGGGTTGGTTGTTGTTGCCTTGTTGGCATGTGGCTCGGGGGATAAAGATTGCTTTTAAATATAGTAGTGGACCCAATTGTGTGCGGTAAACTTGCTCCATCCTCAACTCCAACCACACAACAAATAGATCATAAATAATCCACCAAAATTTATTGATTTTTGTCCCAATCTGAGCCTCTTTCCTACGTTTGACGTGGTAGAGCTGGATTAGCATAGCACATTACATGCCAAAATGTCATCATCTACGTCTCACGCGTGACGTGGTAATACTTGACCACCCCTTTTCACACAAATCAGCCGTTAACTTTGACGGAAGGGTTCAGATAACTTCGTCGAAGAGAACAATTAAAATCACTCAATCTCAATGGTAGCTAAATGCCGATAGAATTAACTACGATTGCTCCCAAGTAAATTAGAGTTGTAGCTCTGATACGAATTCGGTATATTCAATGGCATTCGTGATTCAACAACACCCGATTCCTGTGGAGATACCTTGAAAATTTCAGAGTTACTGATTTGCTTCATTGCTTCAGTTCCCTGTGTGAATGTTTTCCCAGATCGAGAAAAAAAGATGGGTCTCTCATTGCACTTTGTATATTCACTTCCCGAACATCATCATATGCAGGATTTGAAGCCACAGAAGTGCTCTACGTCAAATTCAGATAACAGGTGAATAGAATTATTCAGTGGTTTGAACATCAATAAGAGGTTTAGATCTATTTCCTCGTTTTTAGTTTCATCATTTCTTAGGGCCCTTGGTTTGGTTTGTGGGAATTGAAATGGGCCATTTCGATTCCAACTATTGGTTGTAATGAAATCGGAATGGGCCATCCTATTTCCATTTCTGGTGGAATGACATTCCCCCATTTGAGGGAATGCCTCCCTCTCTCCCTTGAGAATGAAATCCCATTCCAGATGATTATAATGAATTTTGATTCCGATTCCAACTGTATGAATCAAAGGGACCCTTACATCTCTTAATTCATCATCACCATTATCTAATCCTTATCCCAACTATACGAAATTTGCTACATGAACCCTGTTTCACCCTTAAATTCTCTTTGGTTATGGACGATTAATCATCTTTACTTCAACTCAAAACCAGGATCCATTGCCATAAGACATAAGATATAAAAAACTAGTATTTTGGTTTCCAAGCCCTTCCCCCTCTTCTTTGACAGAGTTAGCATTGTTGCAACCTTATCAAATGTAATTGGACAGAACTAGAATAAACAATTACTTTACATTTCGTGCGGCCGGAGGAAGACCGAGTACATGAAAGCAAATTGGCTCTTTCCTTGCATCAGAATTGTATCATTCATCTCAACCCATCCAATTGCAACTGACCCAAATTGAAAAAGCTAACAAGAGGAAGCCGACATCCGATTTCGTCCTCCTAACCCTCTTCATAATTACCTCACAACATGTTACAGCCAAACATCATAAATATTTCTTATATTCATTTTTTTGTTCACGGAGAGATGTTCCCGATCGATGCATGGTTGCAAGTGGTATAAGACGGGTGTGAGGAGGAGGAGCATTTTGTGAAGAAAAAAAAATCCGGATTTGAGAAAGCCATCTTTTTCCTTTATCTGGGTGATCGTCTTACTCATAATGATGATGATAGTTGTGGGCATCCTTTTCTTTCCTTTTTCTGGTTCTTCTTACTGCGTTTGTCCGCATCCAACAGAAAGATTTAGGGGATGTGGGTGGAATCCACATCGTCCTTCTCCATGGTTGTTGATAGGTAAAGAGAATATTATTGAAGTCCAACAATTTTCATCCCTTCTCCATATCTTTTATTTCCGGGCCATAAAAATTCAATCAAAATGTGTAGGAAACGGATGAACCAACCAAAATGCTCAGGCCATAAACAAGAAAACAAAAGGCTTAGATAGCATGAGCCGTATTATAGCAATAGGAAATCGTTATATTTATACAAACTATCAAGACAGATTTTTCTGGGCACCACATAGGACACATCTATGAATAAACTTAAATATGAATTTGATTTTTCTTGGCTATTTTGAATAGAAAATATGATATAGTTATCAACCCATTCTACATTGCTGATTTTGTGGAAATTATTTTGTATTCCGAGTCCAATCCAAAACAAAACAGAGGCTTTGAAAAGGAATAGTAAAGTAAGTAGATTTTCCAACTTCCAAGCTAGGTTTCAGTTTCGTTACTGAACCAGGGTCCAGGGAATCCACATCCCTTATGTGGCTCCTTATCATTTCCTTTGTTGTGATTGCACCTCACAAGCTTCTCCGCGTCATAGAAAAAAAGGTGGAATCTTCAATTTCCATATTTAGGGCCGCATAAAATGTAAATAAGAGGGGGAGCATCCAATTAGCTTTAAGCCATGTGGAATTCAAGTTGACCGGGGTGCTTGCTGTTCCTTGAGTTTCATCAAGATCGGCTTCAATCAGGGCAAATCTGTGCTTACACCGTTCTAACAGCCTTTTACAACCTTACATTGTGAATATTTCTTCATAAAATAAAACACACAAGTATGGAGATGTCTTCAATGTAAGGCTGCAAAGGCTGCTCGAATGGGCTTTGCCCTGACTGAAGCCGAACACAGTCTCATCGCATGATACATTATCCATCCCATTCAGTCACTTATTTTTCAATAAATATCATTGGTTGCCAATATTAATTCTTTTACCCCATACCCATGTAACATGTCATGTGTTGGATTTTTTTTCTATTTTTGCAAAATAGCCAAATTTTGAGGAAGAATAAAACAAAAAATCAAATATAGATAGAAGTAGCATCTGCAAAACAAAACTAAGGGAATGGGAATGGGCCGAGAGCTTGGGATACATTTTAGGCCCTTGGATGTAAATGGGCCTACACATAAAGCCTATTAATTAAATGGGTTCAGTCAGATGACCCTTTCAGCCTGTGAATAAGCATTTAACCTCTATTATCTCTTGCTGTAGCTTTTCTTTCTCCCTTTCCCCACTTCACAATAGTAATTGACTAGTGGATTGTTTATCTTATTTATGCTAATCATCCCTGAAGAGTGTTATTTGGCTTGAAATTTTCAGTATTAGTTAGCTCTATATATTTTTTAAATTAATTATGTGAAAACATGGCATTAATATTTTTAACAAAAAAAAAAAAGGGAAGAAAATGGCAATAGAGTAACATTTCATTGAGGACCCAGCGCGTAGCCTTTGATGTGCCAAACCTTTGCTGCATCTTTTACCGTAGGCTGTTCCCACGTCTAGTTAATAAAAGGGCATGCACAGTCTTAGCAAGGCCTTTCCCAAGGGCGGCCAGCATACAATCTACAACTGTGACAACAGGTAACCCATTTACCTTGATCCGTGTAGAATATTTTTATTGAGTGATGGGTTAGATAGCAGACCGGACTGTCCAACGGGTAGGGCTGGTGGTCTTAGGAGTTTGATTGGCGATAGAGTGAATTAAAATAATCAAGTTGCATGGTTAAATTTTACTTGGTTCGAGTTTAGTTAAAGCATGAACAATATGTATTAACTCTTTTTTAGAGATACAATTAGCTGAACCAACATCTGTTTAGAGGCTCTGGAATCAATGATAAAGGCCCACATCAGTTAAAAAATATATGCTCATTCAACCTCCAGTGAGCTTTATGTATTTTTTTGATTGGCGTGGGGAGTTATCATTGGTTTCACAGCCTGCAATACATTTTATTTATCAATTAATTTTATTTACTATTAATTAATTGATAAATTAATAATCAAAATTTGTTATTAACTAATAAAAAGTATTCAAAATTATTGTTAATATTTAAAGTTTTAATAATTGTATTTTCATTTAATGTTGATTTACAGAAATAATTATTGTTAATTTAATATGAAAAAATATTTTTTATAAATTTAATTTTATTAATCATTTGTAGTAATTTTAATAACTGTTGCTGGCAAGGATGAGCCAAGGGCAACAAGGTAATTTCACTTCCTTAGTCAAGGGCTATCACGTCCGAGCTGATGTTCTGAGGGCTTCAATGCCTGACCTGTGATCAAAGAGTAGGTCAGAGACCCTAGGTATTATCCCAGGGGCGGAGACTCCGACAGTCAAGTTAGTCAAGTGCGTAGTAAGGGGTCGGGCGATGACTGAGGGGAGGAGCTCAAATGTGGTCACTCGAGTGCTAGAGAGTTTGAGAGTAGAAAACCCAAGATAGATTATATAGGAAGTGATGCACCTATTT
The DNA here is from genome assembly GCF_056320005.1 of Nelumbo lutea. Classification (NCBI taxonomy): domain Eukaryota; kingdom Viridiplantae; phylum Streptophyta; class Magnoliopsida; order Proteales; family Nelumbonaceae; genus Nelumbo; species Nelumbo lutea. The sequence goes on from NC_142684.1 coordinate 125,951,988, forward strand.
ATACTTGAGCTCGCCTAGGAGTTGGTTGGAGGTTGTTAGTAGCGGACGGCCAGGATTTGATTTGGCCGATGCCATGTGACGCCATCCTGGCCCTACCATATGCGCCAACATCATTCCCCCCCCCCTCCCCTCGAGAGGCTGTGGAGGAGGGATGAGTGGAGACATCGACTTTGGCCGAAGATAATGCAACATCATTACTGGGAGGCGCTAGATGGCGTGTCTGGCAATGGCCTCGGCCACGGCTCCTAAGGGCTTCCCTTGGTTGTCTTGGTCACAACTGTTTTGTTGTTGACTCTGTCTCCTGGGAGAGTCATAGAGGGTCGAGGGAGAGATACCTCGTGTCTTGTATGGGTACGAGATGATCGTGCCCCTCGACTGATTGTTGTCGTGCATGGGACAGGTGATGGATCAGTCTGTTGTAGTCGTGTACGAGACAGATGCTGATGTTAACTAGTAACGATTGTACATGGGACGGGTCTTGGTGTTGGTTGGTCGTGATCATGCACAAGATGGGCGTTGGGTCGTGGCCGTACACGTGGCGGGTCATGACTGTACATAAGAAGGGCATCAGGTTGCCCGGGTTGAGTCACTTATGGCCCAGGGTTGGTGGTTGAACCAGCTGACTGGATCAGCATTGTTTTGTATCCTCGAGGTCGATGACACATGTCACGCATCAGATTGGGTTGTTAGATAGACTGCTTCGTGGCCGCTGGATAAGAGGCAATCTGAACCATTCATTTTTCTTTAAATAGGGCGCTAGTCGAGGCAGTTGTCACCATTTTCCTTCATCTTGAGCTTTTAGAAACCTCGGCCATCATCTTAGATAATCCCTTAACCTTTAGAGACCTCGTCCACTAGGTAAAATACCGCATCCTTAGCCATGTCGTACTTCGATTCCGGTCCTAAATGCTATGGTCTCCCTAACTTGTCGGGTATAAGCTCGCCTTGTCCCACCAATTCCATTAGTAGTAGCAAAAGCTATTGTGATGAGTCCGAGGGCTCACCTCAAAGGCTTGAGATCCAGGTACTGAGGGAGAGGATTGCTCCTTGAGGCATTGAGTGCAGCCAGTAGGGCAATGACTTTCTCAGTTAAAATGTTGGGTCTACGAGCCCGAGGGGTAACATCATGGCTGATGCCCTGGCTTCGCCCGAGGTGGTGGAGGGCGGTGAAGGCAAAGATTCAAACCCTGAGTTCATAGCCGAGGCCGCGACCCTAGGTGTAGAAATAATGTGCTACCTGCGCTCTAACCTACATAGTGAGCTTAGCATAGAATAGGTGAAGGCTCTTGCTAAGATGTATCATATTCTGAGGGAGAGGATTGCTCCTTGAGGCATTGAGTGCAGCCAGTAGGGCAATGACTTTCTCAGTTAAAATGTTGGGTCTACGAGCCCGAGGGGTAACATCATGGCTGATGCCCTGGCTTCGCCCGAGGTGGTGGAGGGCGGTGAAGGCAAAGATTCAAACCCTGAGTTCATAGCCGAGGCCGCGACCCTAGGTGTAGAAATAATGTGCTACCTGCGCTCTAACCTACATAGTGAGCTTAGCATAGAATAGGTGAAGGCTCTTGCTAAGATGTATCATATTCTGAGGGGATATTGGCTTAGAGTCCCCAATGCTAGTGATTGGCCTAGACAGCCAAAGAAGGGGGAAGAGTGTGTCAATGATCATTACCTCCACTTTGGCCTTAGGTTCCCCTGCATCCCCTCATCTTCGAGCTGTTGAGTTGCTCCAACATCTCTCTCAGCCAACTTACCCATGCCGTGAGGACAATCATTGCTATACTAGTGATGGCTCGGCTCTGAGGTGTCCACGTGACTGAGAAGATTTTTCGGTGCATCTTCATTCCGAGGAGGCATCCTTTTGGGGAAGGTTTGTGCTATTTCTAGGGTCGACATGGAAGGGTGTTTGACAACACGTCGTCCATCCATAACTTGAAGAAGAAGTATTTCTTCATGTCCTGTCTACAAGGCTGGTCATTTAGGTTGGACTGTGGGGAGCCAGATCTCATGGCTGAGAGAATAATGCCTTGGCATAAGGACGAGGAGGACGAAGTGATGACCCACATTAGGGCGTTAGGGACCATTCGCGCCGAGCCCTTGGTGTCAGAGGAAGCTTTGGTGTGCGCTAGCCTTAGCCCCGCCCACCTTGGTAGTGGAACTCCTACTATCGGCTTTACACATCGGCTTTCTTCTTTTGTACCTCATACCAACATGTTCACACTGCTTTTGTAGAGATGCAAGGGAATTCCAAAGAGATGTTGTTGCAGGCGACCAAGTCCTTCAAGAAGAATCCTAGTGAGGGGCCGTTGGAGAAGCCAGTGGTGAAGGGAGCGCCAATCGAGAAGGAACCTTGGCTGAAGGCTCCTGTTGGGGTTGGGGCCAGGAATAGGAAGGAGGCTATCGAGGCTAGAAAGGGAAAGGACTGTAGAGGCTGACCGGCACAAGGAGCCCCTCGCAAAGAGACCTGCTGAACCCCTCCATTCTCTGTGGGGGAAGAGGTTGGTGACAAAGAATTACCCTAACGAGAGCGGTGAAGGAGGCCCCCATACGCCGAGGAGACACCTGGTGTTCGTGGCCTTACCCGCCATTTGAGCTTCGTGATGATCTGCCACTAACGACATGTCGAATCTTCCACCCTTAGTGGAGTATCCAATAGGGTGATTCCTTGAGCACCCTAGGGGTTGGCCGGGCCTTGCTAACAGGGATGTTCTTGGCTGGGGACTGGCACTACTGGACCCAAGTAAGCGTATAGGGCGTCCAGGACACCCTACTGGATCGCCTAGCCGACGCAAGTGGCTCTTCCTTTGGTACTTAGAAATTTTTTTCTTTCTTGATTTCCTTAGTCTGACAGTTATCTGTTCTTTGCAGGCATCTTCCACTACTATTGACTAGTGTGACAAGTTTGAGGTCCTCTTGGAGCAGTTGAGGACCTTGGAAGAGAAGAGGGAGCAACTAGAGCTCCATGTGGCCGAGGCTGAGAGTGACCAAGAAGTAGCGGCTCATTCTTTGCGAGAGGAGCGCCTACGCTACAAGGACCTAGAGGCCGAGGTCGTTGTTGAGAGGGAGAAGCGGAGGGCTACCCGGGCTTCCCTCAATGAGGCAGAGGGGAAGTAGAAGGAGATGGAGGAGAAGCTGTGAGCAGCCTAGGTGGAGATGTGAGCTACCGAGGAAAGGTTGGCGTCGGTCAAGAGGAGGGCGGAGGAGGCCTCAGTCTAGGTTGTGGAGGAGTCAAAGACCACCCAAGACTACCAGAAGGAGTTGGTGGTCTTCGGTGTTGCTTCATACCTGGAGGGCATCGAAGACACCAAGGCCTAGGTGCTGGCCTTGCTGCCAGATTTTCAAGTTAGTCAGCTGGGTCTTCTTCTTGATTCGGTGGCCAAGGGGTCCCTGCTAGCCGAGGGGGTGCAGCTGTCCAAGGCCCAGGCGGCGATGGATAGCCTGCATAGATTGGAATGGCCGAGGAGAGCGTTAATGTTGAAGCTTGAAGGGTTGCAAGCTGCGAGGTCTTCCTTTGTCCATCCCTCCACCCTTTTCCTTTGTCCTTTGTCACATTTAAATGAATACATCAATGAAATGCTTTTTTGTCTAGCTTGTGCCTTAGTTTTCCTTCTTTATTTGTATTTTTCATTTTTGGTGTGCTAGGGGCCAATGCCCCCTTCCGAGAGGTCAAAAGCAATAAGAATGTAGTTGCTCGTTACATAGTTATTCTCTTAAGAAACTAACTTATGGGAGTTAGGCCTAGGCCGAGCTATGCCGCCAAGGGCTTGGGGGCTCCTTTCCGTAGCGAGAAGGAAAGGGAGGCGAATGCCTTAGCTCTCCTGGCCCATTCTTTATCCCCGTTAAGGTGGCTAGGCCAAGGCTGAGCTATGGCGCCGAGGGCTCTAGGCCCCTTTCCTTAGCGAGAAGGAAAAGGAGGCGAATGTCTTAGCTTGCTCGGCTTAACTTTCCTTGGGGAATTGTGTTGTGGGTCTACATGCAGCCGAGACCATGGGGACGTTCCTGGTTGAGGTCACGAGTGTTTCTTGTCTTGGCGAAGTAACTTATCTATTTTTTAGTGTGTTTGTTTGCTAGGTAGTGGGTCAGAGTGGTTGGTTGATACCATGGCCAAGGTCGTCAAGGTTCTCTGCCTTAGCAAATAAGGCAAGTAAGTGTATGACTCACCAAGAGTCATGTGCCTTGTCCGTCGTCCAGTCCGACCATATAACCTTGGCGACGGTCGTGTGCTATGGCTAGTCGCATGGATGAGGGGTCCTAGTAGTTGAGCGCAGTAGGATCATTTACACTAAAGTTGAAGCTGAGGTGAGAGGAACTTTGCACTTTTCATTGATAAGGTCTTTGTACGAGGATTACATGTCATTGGTAGTACATTTGGAGATTCTTGGACTTCCACCCAAGTACTCTAGCCAAAAGGTGTCAAGGTTGACCACTTGCTTGATCCTGTAGGGTCCCTCCCAGTTGGGGTCGAGCTTTCCAACACCGGGCTCAGGGACCATGAACTTCCTGAGACAAGGTCAGCTTCTTTGAATTGTCACTCCTTCATGAGGACAAGGTCACCTATTTTGAAGCATCACTCCTTCACTCTTAAACGCCTTCCAACAGATCCAAGTTGTTTATGAGCTTTTCATCATTCTCGACCTCATTGTATGCCTCGATTCAAAGCATCGGCTAGCCGATCTTTGTTGGAATGATGACCTTGGTCCCATAAGTCAAGTTGAACGGGGTCTCACCCATGGCGGTCTGAGGTGTCATCCGATATGCCCATAGGACACTGTATAGCTCATCGGCCCAGAGGCCTTTGTCTCTGTCTAATCTTATCTTTAGCCTATCCAAGATAGTTTTGTGGGTAAGATCGGCTAGGCCGTTGGTTTTGGGGTAGCCTCCCCAGGTGTATTGCTGCTTGATGCCAAGGTTAGCACACCATTCTTTGAACCTGGCATCGTCGAATTACTTTCTGTTGTCAGTGACAAGCATGTGGGGGATGCCGAAGTGACAAATGATGTTTTTTCTAAATGAAGTTCTAGATCATCTTGGTCGTGATGGTTGCTAAGGGCTTGGCTTCAGCCCACTTGGTGAAGTAATCAATTGCGATGATGAGCTATTTTTTGTTCCTAGTGGCTTGAGGGAAGGGGCCGAGGAAATCCATTCCCCATTTGGCAAAAGGTCATGGGCTGCTAAGGGACGAGAGGGTTGTGGCTGGCCGATGGGAGATGTTGGAGTGTTCTAGCATCGGTTACATTTCTGCACTAGCTCGACTACATCCTTCTGAATGGTTGGCCAAAAATACCCTTGCTTTAGTGCTTTTTGGGCCAAGGCTTTGTTTCCAAGGTGGTTGCCACAGATGCCTTCATAGATCTCTCGGAGCACATACTCACCCTCCTCCTGATGAAGGCATCAGAGGTAGGGTAAGGTAAATAACCTTCTTTGGAGCTTTCCTTCGAGTAGGGCGTAGTGAGTTGCTTGCCGTCAGATTTGCCTCGCTTCATTCTTGTCGAAGGGGAGTTGCTCATGCTACAAAAAGGTGAGGACGGGGTCCATCCAGCAGGACTCGGCCTGGGAGCACCTGTACTTCTTTAATGCTAGGTCGTGCTAGCTTCTCGACGTGGACAATGTGGTCAAGGTTTGGACCCAATGTGTTTGCCATCTTAGATAGGGCATTGGTCCTCATATTCTTGGCTCGGGGGACATGCTACAAGGCGAGGTGCTGAAAGTGGTGGGATATCTCCTACACTTTAGCCAAGTGCTTATCCATATTTGGTTCTCTAGCCTCGTACTCGCCATTCACTTAATTCATGATCAGTTGAAACTTGCTGAAGACTTCAATGTGTTGGGCTCCGAGGTCCTTAACAAGTTGCAATTCAATGAGTAGGGCCTCGTACTTGGCTTCATTGTTGGAGGTTAGTAAGTCAAATCTCAATGCCTACTCCACCTCGTTGTCATTCGAGGTAAGAGTATGAAGCTTGTTCTAGTTCCCTTAGCATTGGAAAATCCATCCACAAGAAATCTCTAGGTCGGCTAAGGTTCCTCATTTTCTTCAGGTGCTTGGCCGAGGGCTTTGCTGAAGGTGCACTCCACCAAGAAATCAGTCAGGGCTTGTGCTTTGATTGCAAGCTCCGGCTGGTACTATAGGTCAAATTCAGATAATTCAATGGCCCATTTGATCATCTGACCCGATGTCTCAAGCTTAGAGAGGACAAACTTGAGGGATTGCCTAGTCAACACTATGATGTTGTGGGCTTGAAAGTAATGTTTGAGTTTCCTGGCCGAGACCACCAAGGCAAAGGCCAACTTCTCCACTTTAGGGTATCGGGTCTCGGCATTGCAAAGGACCTTGCTGACATAATAGATTGGCCATTGTACTCCTTTGTCCTCTGTTACTAGAACAGAGCTGACAGCCTCATCCCCGACCGAGAGGTACATGAATAAAGTTTCTCTTGGAAAGGGTCATGTGAGCAAAGGGGGCGAGGCGAGGTAAGAGTTCAGCTCATTAAAGGATCTTTAGCATTCTTCAATCCACTGGAAATCCTTCATCTTTTTGATGGCTTGAAAGAAGGGTAGGCAGCGGTAGGCTAACTTTGACATGAATCGGCTGAGGGAAGCCACTTGGCTAGTAAGCCTTTGTGTTTCTTTGATGGATCGAGGTGGCTCTATGCCAAGTATGGCTTGAATCTTCTCTACGTTCGCCTCTTTGTCTCACTGAGTGATGACGAAACCTAATAATTTTCTTGAGGTGACGCCAAAAGCACACTTGCTAGGATTAAGCTTCACATTGTACTTCCTCAGCATTGCAAAGGTCTTGGCTAAATCCGAGGTGTGCTGGTTGGTCTTTAGGTTTTTCACCACCATGTTGTCCACATAGGCTTCAATGTTTCTCCCCATCTGGTTCTTGAAGATTTTGTTCACAAGCTATTTGTAGGTAGCATTAACATTCTTTAGGCCAAAGGGCATGACCTTGTAACAGTAGGTGCCCTGATCAGTGATGAATGAGGTATTCTCCTCATCATCGGCGTGCATCTTGATCTGGTTATATCTGGAGAAGGCATCCATGAAGCTTAGTAGCTCGTACCCTGTGGTGGCCTTGACGAGGCGGTCAATCCTCGACAAAGGAAAGCTATCTTTAGGACAAGCTCGGTTGAGGTTTGTGAAGTCAATACAGATCCACCATTTCCCGTTTGCCTGTTTAACCATGACCACATTGGACAACCAGTTAGGATAATCTACCTCTCGTATGAAGCCGGCATTAAGTAGCTTGTCAACCTCCTCTCTGATGGCTTTCCAAGCAAAGACATCGATATTAGGTTTGACTTAGCTTACTAGTTTGGAAAGGGTGTCCGAAGGAAGGGTATACTCGACGCACACCGTCTTCTTTATTCTTGCCTTTTAATGTTGCCACATAACACTGTCTGGCAGCTTGCTGGTTTCCTTGAACGACTCTGATGCCGTGCTCGGTGGGGAACTTCATGGTGAGGTGGTAGGAGGAGATGGTCACCTTGAGTGCATGAAGGGTCGATGTCGCGAGGCTCTGTCCTTATTGTGACTGGTAGGGTGATTCTTCATTCTAGCTTGACTACTGCCCCAGAGAAGCCGACAAGTGGCACGTCGACCGGCTGCAGCCAATCAGGAGACAACTTCATCTTCTAGAAGGTGTCGTAGAAGAGGATGTCAGTTGATGATCCACTATTAATGGGGATCCTCTTCACCATGAATTTGGTAATGGTCATCGGCACCACCAACGCGTCGTCATGGGGGAGCAAGACCCCCTTCAGGTTGTCACCTAAAAAGGAGATTACCCCGTCTTTCTTCAGTTTCTTGGGAGTCAGCCCCTAGATGTTGATTTGCCTAGCGTAAGCCTTTCGGGCTAAGGCCGAGGCACCACCTGAGGCCATGCCCCCGGTGATGATGTTGATGAATCTAGTCCAGTTGTTGTGTTGCTGCTGCTGATGTGAGGACGAGGTGTCGGTGTCGCCCCCAAAGTACTCCATTTGGTAACTACAACGGATGAGTGACTCGATCTCATTTTTGAGGTCATAGCAGTCCACGGTGTCATGGCTAATGCCGCGGTGGTACTTACAATACTTTGGATTACCCCTCTTGGGGATCCTCTTCATCTTTGCTAGCCACTTCATGTAATCCCCTTTCCCTACTTGCATGAGGATATGCATTTAGGTAGAGTTAAGTGGTGTGTATTTGTTGAAGGACGGGGCTGTGGTGGCCATGGCCACACCCATCTCTATTCTTCCTTTTCTTTTCTGATGCCCCTCGATTGGGGTTGGCCTCGCCCTCCTGGCACTCCCTGGTCGAGGCCTCCTTAGTGGCGATTAAATGCAGCATGCATTGATACTGAGGGGTTGAGGTCTTGGACCTCGAGTTCTTCTTTCTTAAAACAATCTATATAGTATTGCAGATGTTAGACAGTGTATGCCCTTAGTTCCAATCAGATTGATGTACAGATACATTTATTATAAATGAATAAAAGTACATAATTGTTTCATATTATCATTGGTGTGTTTCTGTGCAATTACCCCTTAAACTGGACACTTATGTGACTTGTGTTAGTTTAGGATGTTCTCAACCATTTGGATAGATTTGGGGAGTTTATCCTGCCAAGGCTGACAATAATGTATTGCCAAAGAAGTTGGGGCAACTTGTCTCGACTACTGGGGTTAGATCCAAAGCATATCTAGTGTGTGTTTTTTTGAAGCGCTGAACCTAGACCAATTTCCAGTTATACCCTGGACTTTGGAGACTGATGGGAAAATTTGGAAAGTTACACATAACCCCTAGACTTGATTATCGTACTGCATTAAGTGTCAAATCGGTTGTCTTTGATATGCTAATCAGTAAGATCCTTTGGGGGTCAAAACATGGGTATGTTGGGGCTGTCTGAGCATTCACTTTAGCGGGTGATCATAGTGATAGGATCAGCCCCTTTGTCGGACAAAGTGAATGATCAGGACTACACTCTCTCTGATGGAACCCAAATTGCTAGCAATCGATTTCTACCGTGTTTGAGATTTGTTTTGCAAAATATATTTATATGATATTTATATATATTATGTTTTAAGAAAAGTGTATGCAAAAGGTTTTAATTCCTGGGACCCATGCGAGCATAGAGTGCAACACTGCACCTTGCAATTAGGGGAGAGGTCCTTCCCTGTCGGGTAGTGTTTGATCATTGTGGGCTGAGAGGTTAAGTGTAAGAGACCATTAAGGGCTATTTACCTGATGGGCCATATCTTACTTAAGTCCATTATCCTTGGGCCTTCATAAGATGGCTGGACTTAGAGATCATTTAACTGTAAATGTTGGAACCATATTGAGCCAAAACTGATTGACTCAGGGGTTCACTGCATTTAGTAGTGAATTTGGCTAGGCCTTTTCACAGAGGTTGGGCCGAACCCATGTGGGCTTATGTGAGGTCATTGTTAGGGTCCCATGCCATACAAATTAAACCTAAATGGGCTAACAACTATCTTGGGACATGAGCCACTTACTTAATGGGCCTAAATCCCTTAATTAATGAGATTAATCAAGCTGTCACATAACTGCTTAAGCTGTCATGTGATTTGGGTGATATGGGTTTGGAGCACCCATCCTCATAAGAGGATAAGTCTTATCCACTGATAGAGTCCAAATCCAAATAAAGATTTGAATTAGAAACCTCCTAATTCGATTAGGAGTGGTGCTCCTTAAGGCTTAAGAAAAGAGAGTTCAAATTGCTCCAGATGACTCTCTTCTTTCAGCTCTCTCTCTACTCTTGCCTCCCCAGAAACCCTAGTTCGATCTCCTGTTCTTGAACTGATTTTGATCAATTCCTTCTCTGAGTTTTGTAAGAAAATTGTAGAGAAAAATCATGATCACCTCCCTTGTTCGATCCATACAGTTGGATTGCAATTTTGCTGAAAACTGCATTGCTGAACCGACTTCATTCAAAGCTATGCCATTTTCAGTGGAAGCTGGTTTTGGGATTCAGTTTGGGCGTGAACTACCATCTTGGGAGCTACATCTGTAGATTTTGTATTAGGTATACATCTCCCTCCTTTTGGTTTCAAATCTGATCCGATTTCGGTACAACAACAATCCTAGAAAAATGCATTTTTTCTGAAACTAGGGAATGTGATTCCTGGAAGTGAGAAAGAAAGTTTTGAAATTTCGCCCAACCATCTAGCATGGTTCGGCCATCCATATGATGGATCTCACCTTCCTTCAACATGCTCTCTCCACGCTTCTGGAGGATGGACATGAGGGAGACGACGGTCTTCTGGCATCGTCGGTTGTTGACGAAGTGGGAGAAGCAAAGATTGGCAAATTGTTTCCATGAGTTGATGGAGCGAGAGGGGAGCCTTGAGAACCATCAGCACGCTGCCCCCTTGAATGTCACCTAGAATGCTCAGCATGTTAAGGCGTCGGAGTACCCATAGAGGAGCATGAGTGCTCTGAAGCTTTCCAGGCAGTCATCCGAGTCGGTAATTCCATCATACATCTCTAATGTGGGAGCCTTGAAGTGAGGTGGTAGAGGCTTCGAGGTGATGGAGTCGGTGAAGGCGTTCATTTTGTTGGATGAGGAATTCTGACTGGTGGAGGCATCACCTCGGCCCTCCTTCACTTGGTGAAGTTCATCTTTTATGGCACTGATCTGCACTTATAGGTCACCAATTCTTCTATCAATGGGAGCCTGGGCCTCGTCTTGGTAATCTCGGACATAGAGCGGGTCGGATCGGTTCCCAAAGTTCTCTAACATGAGTACATCTAGGTTACTTTGGGCCTGTTGGTCATTGAGGAGGTTGGGGAGGTCCGACACAAGTGAGGGAGAGGTGTGGCGTCGGCCTCCAGCCCTCGGAGGAGGACTATAGTGGACAAAGTGCTCGCCTATCAAGGACCATCCTAAACTAGTCCATGGTGACCAGGTTCTAAGCATTTGGGATGTTATCTTAATTATCAACCATTATTGGAAGCTTAGTGTGAGCTTCGAAAAGGTCATGGATGGCTCAAAGAGTTGGAGTTGCCACCCATTTTGTAGAGGAAATGGGCTCTCATTTTTAGATTCGAAAAATTGTTTACTTGCCTTGATAGTGACTCCATTTTCTACCAAGGGAAGGCACTGAACCGAAAGGCTTTGGGTTCCAAAGATTGGGAGAGGGAAGGTGTTAGGCTCCCCTCTCTCTAAGTTGCTATATCAGCCTACTATGGGAGTAATTCAGGCTCAAATTCCAATAAGACACCAATTAACAAGATTGCTCAAAGCTCTTGAAATCCGACAAAAACGTTCCCAACTTTGCCTAGAATTGATTTGAGGTGATGTTATCGGGTCCTAGGTACTGTTTTCCCTAAGACCCTCACCTCTCTACCTCTTTTTCTTAATTTGGAGGAAGCTGGGAATGCAAGTTTCCTGGGATTTCGGGGGCTTTAAGCAACTTGAAATTAAACTAAAAGCAAAGAGATGGGGGGGGGGGGATGAGAGGCTTACCTCTCGTGTACGTCCTTGACACGAACTTTCTAGCAACTAAAAGTCTTCAAACGGAACTTAAGCATGGCAGGAACTAGGCTGAGTGTTTCTGGTATTATGTTGGAAAACATGGGATGACGCTTGAGCTTGGCTTCAGGGATTTCAGGATTTTAAGCAGAATGTGTGCGTTATAGAAATTGGAAAGTTGCCCTTTTCTCCTCTTCTTCTCCTTTTTGGGGCCTCTCTTAGGTTTCCTTTCCTCCCTCTTGTCCCCTTTTGAGCTCGGATTATATCAGATTTTATAGAGAAAGGGAGGGGGCTCAGGTCTGAATTTGTTCAGCTACAATAACTGGGATTCAACAGAGGTTTTTCATACAAATAGGCAAAGATTCTTCAAAGAAATGGATGCCCAGTCAAGCTTACCTATTTGGTGAAATGTTTTCTTTGATTTGGGGGTGGTTTTCATGGGTTTTGTGCAGCCAATGGGAGCTGAGGGCGTGTCAGTCATGGCGTCGCGTATTTGGGGCTGTTAGTGGTAGAAAATGTAAATTTGATGAAATTTGAAATGTTATTTTGTCTTTTCTTGGTCTCAATTAGGGTTTGTTTGGTATTTTGAGCTTTTTAAGCCTATTAGGCTCTGTTTCATTGGTCCATGTGTTCTAATAGTTCCAGAATGGGTTTGGCATCATCCATCACTCTTTTAAGGCTTCAGGTTGGGCCAGATGACGTAACAATTTAATCTGGTGTATCGAAATGGTATTTTTCTAGTTTAACGGTCAAACGGATGAATTAGGATATGAAATTTGGTGTGCTAGGGTTTTTTGGGTCTCTAAACACAGTGGTGAGGTCTGATTGGTCATATGAAGTTGGGATGATTAAGATATGTGGATGACAAGTTTGGGTCAATGAGATTTGCTGACATAGAATCATTGTTTAATGAAGGGTAAGACATGAGAATTTTGGGATGCAAATTGGTGGGTTGGAACTTTTAAACGTCCTAAATCTAATGGAAGTGATGAATATTTGATCAGAGGTATAGATTGATTGTTTTAGTTCAGATCATGGTCTTAGCTTTTGGTTTTCCAATCAATGAGAAGGCCTGAAGTTGAATCTTTTTTTTCAATGGTTAAATGGAGGTGTTTGGTCATGAAATTTGACATGCTAGGTTTTCTTGGGTCTTCAAATACAATGGTAAGGTCTGATTGGTCATATGATATTGGGATGATAGGTGGAAGCTCTAATTAATGAGATTTGTTGAAATATGATCTAGGCTTGATGAGTGAGTCAAACGGGGGAATTTTGAACTACAATTCAATAGGTAAGCATGGATTAGGGTGAGGAGTCAAGTGGATGGTTATGATCTGAGAAAGATTTGGTTGATCTTAGTAATCATTCAGGACCATCAAAATGTGATCTTGACATTTTTGTGGTTGATCATCGTAGATTTGTGGTGTAATTCACTAGTTGATTGCTTCCTAGTCATCTTGAGGTGATGGGTGTGTTGGATTTGATTTTGAGAAGTTGGAGTTTGAACACCACATAAATTGGGGTCGTTAAAAAGGGAGTTGATGTGTTGAACAGTGGATCTTTATAGTTTAGTCATGAAAATTGATGTGTAACTAAGTTATAGTTTTTCAAGTCTGGTGATGGTGTTTGATCGGATGTTAATGTTGACCACAAGGTTGTTATTTGTCCAATGGATTATGTCAAAAGAGGGCATTTCGGGTTTTGGAAAGTGTCAAGTCAATCTAGTTGTGTTTCTAAGTTTTTGGGGTCTAAGAGGGGGTACAAAGAGGTAGAGCGAAGGGACCGAGAAAAAATTGGATGGTAACACTTAGTAGTTCTTTAGGTTAAGTGTTCACTTAGGGGGAAGTCTTAGCAATGTTCCCACAGACGGTGTCAATTGTTGTTGACAAGGATGGGCCGAGGGCAACAAGGTAATTTCACTTCCTTGGCCAAGGGCTAGGACATCCGAGGGCTGATGTATCTGAGGGCTTTAGTGTCCGACATGAGGATCAAAGAGCACATTAGAGGCCCTGGGAGTTATCCTAGGGGCGAAGACTCTGACAGTCAAGTTAGCCAAGTGCGTGGTAAGGAGTCGGATGAGGATTGAGGGAAGGAGCTCAGACGAGGTCACTTGAGTGCTAAAGAGCTTGAGAGTAAAAAAGGCAAGATAGATTACATAGGGAGTGACACACCTATTTATACTTGAGCTCGCTTGGGAGTTGGTTGGAGGTTGTTAGCAGCGGACGACCAGGATTCGATCCGGCCAATGCCACATAGCGCCATCTTGGCCCTGCCATATGCGCCTACATCAATAACGGTTATTATTTTCATTATTTTTAAATGAAATTTTGGTTGAATTTAAATAAATAAAAGTAATTACAAAAGCTAACATTTTTATTTTTTTCTTTAATTATTAACAATTATATAGGAATGGCAACGGGGCGGGGCACCCCATCCCTATCCCCACCCTGTAGTCAAGACACTCTACCCGATCCCCACCTCGTCCCTAGTGTCAAGTGGGTTCAGGGCAAGGCACCCACTCTCCATTAAGGACAGGGAATCCTCGAATTTCCCACCTTATCCTTAGTGTCGTCGAGTTTAGGGCAAGACACCCACTCCTCATCAAGGATGGGGAATCCTCAAATTTTCTCTACCACATCCTTAGTGTTGGGCAGGTTCAAAGCAAGGCACCTGCTCCGATGTTGAATTTGATGACAAAAATGATCAAAAGGATATACTGAGTATTAGCCACATGGTAAATTTCTAAAAGTACACTAAATTGCCTTTAATTTTCAATAATGTAATTTTATGAAAATTTTGGAAAATTTATTCAAATTTACTTTTAAATTGTTATTAAATAATTTATTTTCTTTTTAAATGGTTTACTTACAGAACTACACTAATTTATCTTATATTTTCTAATATAAAGTAATCAAAAATTTCCTTTTGCTAATATTATACTAATTTATCTTAATAATTTATGTAACTATTGGTTCAAATTATAGTTTTCCCTTTCCCATACTCATTTATCTTTAATAATTTTCAATAATTGACAATGAAAATTACATACTTTTTTAGTAGTTTTCTAAAATCTATCAAATGTAATAAATTTTCCTAAAATTTCCAAAATATTTCAATAATTATTTAATACATATTAAATAAACTTAAAAAAAAGTATATCTTTTAATTTCCAAAATGTTATTTTACGAAAATGTAGTTTGGCAAAATTTTTGAAAATTTTATTACATTTGAATAATTATGGAGATTTATTGAAAACTATTTTAAATTGTTATTGAATATTTATTTTTAGTTGGTAGTTTACTAATAAAATTACACTAATTTATCTTTTATTTTCCTATATAAACTAATTAATAATTTCATTTTCCAACATTATATTATTTTATTCCCCCATTTGCATTCATTTATTAACTATAATAGTAGCAATAACTAAAATTTTATACTTTTGATAATTATTAAATATAATTCTCAATTTTATAGGAATTAGTTAAAGAGTTTTTAATTTGTATAAAATGTTGTTAATTAACATGAATATAACAGTATTTACACAAAATACTTTAAAAAGTTATGATGAGTTAATTAATAACAATATTTATTAATTTTTGGTAATTTATTAACTTTTTGTAATAACACTATTTAATACTCATTGAATATGAGTTGGGTTAAATATTAATTGTATTTAACTATTTTTTAATTATTATGAATCTTTTAAATGACAGAGAGAGACTGGATATAGATAGGGGGGAGTGGGGTAACATGATATGTTTCTAATGGCTTAAAAGAGATACCTTGGGAGAGAGGTTTTATGAATATTTTTATGTAATTGGGTTCAGAATGGTGACAAGAGTGGTGGAAAGGAGAGAGGAGAGAGAGTCAAGGAAAATGGAGGGTGGGGGGCAATGGAGCAAGAAGAGTCATGCATGGACCATCTTACTATTATATATTTAGATAGTTAGATTTTAATTAAAAACAAAAAACCTATTCAAAGATCTCACTGATTAAGCTTTTTTGGTTGAAGATACGGTTGATGTGGTATTATCACCCCATTACGTTTCAAGTTCAAGCCCAATGGGTTTTGGCGTGAAAGGGTGTGTGAAAAAATAAAAATTTATTCGTGAACCTCACCTGACAGCTTAAGGTTTTGAGTAAATGATTTTCCAAGGTAGGTTCAGTTTTTATGCCTGCGTTAGAGCAGCCGTCTGCCAATTTATTCAAAGGGCCATATTCCAAATCACAGTAGGGGCGCCCCCATGCATTCCATGCCTAATGAAGAACCCTGGACTGGATAGAGTGGTGACTGGTGGGGGTTTTGTCGGTTCTTTGATACCGAATCCAATTTTAAAGACATACGTGATACCTACAACTCCAACTAGTAGCTCGCTAACTAATTGATAGATTATTTCTTCAACGATCCTTCTATCTGATGGTAGTGGTATTAGATTTCTAAATGCTGAAAAGAAACACTGTACATTCTGGGCACTGTTGGAATTGATCCATTTTGTCGACTTTCTTGCCACCCCCAACTTACACGCAAAGCGACAGAAACGACGGCCATTCAACATTAAAGTTAACTTTAAATACCAATATCTTGGAATATTTATTATTTCTGAAATATTTTATTCATTGTTATTTTTTTCAATTTATTCTTACTATTTAGTTAATTGATTAATTTTATATATTGTTGGCAAATTTCTTAAATTATCCTACTGTTTACTTAATTGACCAACTTTATCCTTCCTGTTTATATATTCTTTTAGAGTACTCTAAGTTTTCTCACAATTAACTAGCTATACTTTTGTCGTTGGCATCTATTAATGTTCCATCAAAATCCATACATATAGGCATCTAAACGGAGGGAATTTAAATCAAATCACGTTGTATTCAAATTCAAATTTGATTATGAAACTGATTACCCGAATTTGACAGATTAAAAATTTAAAACTGAATTCGAATTTGACTAAATAATTAAATATTTGATTAATTCAAAATCGATGGATTACATCCTAATTCTTGAAATCCAAGAATGAGCACTCTTGTTTCCTTTGAAGAATTATGAAGAAAGTTTTAACTTGTTTTCTTTGAATGAACAAAAGATATACACTGTTTCTGCAAACGAAACATGATCTTTGAATGGCAACTATGCTATTCATTTACTGTGAAACTCTCTTTCACTTCATTGATACATGATACTTGTATTCAATATCACCTGTCAACTGATGAAAATATAAGTCTAAACCGAGTCGTCTTATCATGGAAGAAGTAATTAGTTTTTTTTTTTTGATTTTTCATATTAAAATAAGAGTATATAGTGATATATAATATAAAAAATTAAAGACACTTGATCGAGGTTCTAACTTTTAAGACAAATATCTTTCTTTTATATTATATTATTATAATAATTGAATTCGGATAATTATTGAATCAAATTGACATGTATTCAAATTCGATTCAATTATTTAATTGGCACAAAGCATATAATCGAATTCAACTATTTGCATCATTATCGAATTCATTTGGATTTTCGAATACTATTGACACCCCTACGTATACATATGACACCATATGAGATAAAATTTTTTTAAAACTCAATATTACCTTCTTCATGAGGATGTTGGTGTTTCCATCGTCGCTAAAGTTGCCGCTGGTAACGTTTTGCAATCCCAAACTCAAGACAACAGTGGAAGCGATTCTGAACTCTACTCTCAACGACATGGCAACGCTTATCCAGTTCTGCTCCTAGACTGTGCGCTTGGAAACCTCCGAGCCGATTGGACCATTGGCGACATAGCAACGCCTGTCCTCACAGAACTCAGGACCTCGAGACCAGGTGCGGGGTGGTGATGTTATAGTGTTTCAAACTGAATAGCATTGATACCGAGAATAGGGATTCCCTCTATAAATGGATAGTGCCCTAGCTGTCAAACTAGTTGCGGTCATAGCAACGCCTGTCCTCACAGAACTCAGGACCTCGAGACCAGGTGCGGGGTGGTGATGTTATAGTGTTTCAAACTGAATAGCATTGATACCGAGAATAGGGATTCCCTCTATAAATGGATAGTGCCCTAGCTGTCAAACTAGTTGCGGTCATGATCCCCTCCACCTCTTCCCCCTCTCTCGATAAAAAATGAGACACAGAGAGAGTACATATAGAATCTGGTATGCAACATACAAAGCCTGAAATGAACATTGTATTAAAATTCCATTCCTAAAAGCTAAAACCTAAACACATCATATTCGGAAAAGCCTAGTTCCTTCAAATACGTTTGAAGCGCTACCACCCCTCGAGTAGCGAGATCCACCATCTTCATACCTGCGATCACGACCATGGCCACCACCGCCATGACTATATCCAACCACCACCGTCACGGCAACCATCGTAGCTGCTGCTACTTACATAACCACCACCACTGCAGAATCCTCTACCCCCAACACCAATTCCTCTGGATTGCGCTCAGTTGATGGTGATGTTTCAGCTATCAAGAATATGCCCATTCATCCCTTCAATAGCATCTCTCATGGACTGCTCATCATGGAAGGTGACGAATCCGGCCAAACCCTCTAGATCTACTGGTATTGCTAATGATCTTTGATTTCAGAATTTAGCCGTAGGGACTGAAAGCCCTTTCGAGAGACTGATTGTCTATGACCCATTCGATCCTAAGGTTGTGTTTTGAATCATTGTAAAACGTCATCATTGTAAAAATTAATGTAATTTTTACATGAATTATGGATGTAAAACTTTAGGGTGATGAGGTTTTACATTTATAATCGACTAAAACCATACTCCATCCAAATATACGCAAAACTGAACTATTAACATCGATTCTTGATTTACATGGCATCCAAATGCAACCTAAAATTTTCAGCTGCTAATCACCCACTTCTCCACAAATTCACCCCACATCCCCCATGAGAGAAGCTCCTCTGGAATTGATCAAGCCCCTTCTCCAAAGGACCCAGAAACAATTTATGATCAAGTGGCCCACAGATGAAGCCTCTCTTGATCGGACCAAGATCCATCTCCTCTGCAACATCTCCCTCTCTCATCTACCTCCCATTATTCACTAGTTATTCTGGGGGTTCGTTGCTCAATTGTTAGTCGAACGGATCTGGGGAACTCGAGTTCCTATTCAATTTCTTAGGTTCATAACTATGGCACTGTAGATTACCAGCTAAGGCCTATGTTGAAATGGAACTCGCTTTATTGGAGAATCTCGTTGGTGGAGAACCCCGAGTTGGGTTCTTCCACTGTTTTGGACCAGTGAAAGGAGGGAAGGAATCTTTTGAATTTCTTCACTAGTTCGGATGGCACCATCCGAATTTCAGGGACCACCGAAGGCTCTGATGCCAGAGTGGTCTTCATGTTTCGTGCTGTGTCAGACGGATCTTGGAGAGATAACATTAGTCTCTCCCACAGTTTTTCTCTTAACATAAGGGTATAATTAAGAAATTTTCCTAATTCACAATTGCCTTCTACTAGTCTCTATTGCATTTATAAACTTGAATGCTTTACACAGACAAACAAGCTAAGAAGAAGAGGAATGGAAGGGTTAATCCCATATATTTTCCGTGCAATCCTAAAGGAAAGTAAGCTACAAGAACTACTGCTGCCTTTCTAATAGGGATGCAAGTCAGATTGGCCCGAGTTAATAGTTTACATTGTTTTAGACTCGGGTTTCAGATTGGACTTATTAAAATTTTGATAAAATCATAACCGTAACTTAGAAAAGTTGCACCCCTACTTTCTAAGAGATCCTGTCTAAACTATCCTTCATTAACGTTTATTAATGGGTAGTATGGGGAGGATCCCACTTATATATATATATATGAACTGATATGGGGAATGGCTTGAAGTATCCTATCATTAAATACGACTTCCAAGAGCAGTGGTCTGACTCCGAGTTCTTCGTTTTCCAAGTCTCTAGATGGATTCAGTCATGCTCGATGGGTCTTCCAAGATAGAATAGAATAACCGAAAAAAAGGCAAAAAGATGATCCATTGATGTGATTAATCTGCTCAAAATCTGCAATTCATGTAGGCGAATGAAAAAGGCTTGGATATGATAATGCTTATGATTTTAATTATTTACACATTATCATGGAGTTGCCAGCTCCTGGTATAATTGATGTGTTTGTGCAAATGCATCATTGTTTTTATATGCAACTGCTCTTCAATTTAGACTATATGTGTAAATAAATATCAACTATACATGATATATATGATATTTGCGTTTTAACATTTATGATCTATACAAAACCCAAATCATGTATCCCCTGTATGTTGTTGGACGATGTATTCATATATAGTATAGATAAGGAAAACATATCAATCAACAAATTGGAGAGACTGGACTTCAAGAATAGAAAATGAAAGAAAACCTGTGCTGTCGAGTACAAAAGATCCAAGTCATTTCTTGTTGGAATAATATTCTTTTTAATTCACTTGTAAATGGTGCAAAAGATCCAAGCCATCTCTTGATTAAAAGGATTTAAACCTTGACTTTTTAAATCCTAAACTCTGAACCATAAAGTTAATGTGTAGAATGGCCATGGTTGGATGCATGTCCTCCAACAGGGTAGGACCAAGTATTATCCCAAATAAGGAGCCCTTCAGGTCTTTATGTCTCCGTATCCAAGTTGAATAGTCCTGATCTGTAAAAAATTTGTTGATTACCCTAGCTCTGCTGTCCGTCTTGTTAGTCTATATGAAATTATGAATTTGGTATGGCAGTGATAGTACTGAAAGCATGACTGCATGCAGGGTTGCAGACTTGTTTATGGGCCAGGCTCACTTTTAGCTTTTGTCAGAATATCAATTGGCCCTGCCTGAAAACCCAACCCGAAGCAGTGTAAAATGTTCATGGGTCAAGTCTGAATCCCAGCCCATGAACAGATCTAACCAAATTAACTAACGTGTCATATACACAGACAGCAGAGGCTGTTTAACGTGGAGTACCAAAGTTTAATTTCTTGGGTGAGACAGGGCATGCTACCCAGGCTAACTATGAGCCGTAGCCAAAACTAAACCTCAGCCCAAGTAATTCTTTGTTGTAGATTGTCCTCGTAGTCATAAGTCATAACTGGGGGCAGCTAGCTAAGAAGAGGGTTTAACAATGATAACCGATTTTAGGTAAATTTTATGAAGAGAGTAAGGAATCTTATAAATGTGATATATTACTAAAATAAATAAAATGTATAAATATAATAAAACAATTAAGAAAATATAAAATTTTAGGCTCAGTTTAAAAAAAGTACAAAATGCAAATATATATTGTACAAAATCTTATATATCGTATTATAAACCTTGTATTTGTATTTGAATTCTTGCCAACTGAGTGTTATGAAAAAATTGCATCCAAGCATACAAGCCAACTTATGGTGGTTGGTAGGATCTCTGACCATTGTAACAGAGACCTGCAGGGATCAAATCTCTCTGCCACAGAGGATCAAGAAATCGTATCATTAGCAAATCGGTCAGCCAGAAACCAACCTGTCCAAGCACGAAGCTCTAGTCCAATTTCGTCACTCCTGGTGCCATAACCCTTGAACAGGTTGGCATCTTTATTTGGCTTGATTTATGGAGTCACCTAAGTCGACCCAGGTTTTCCAACAGTAAAATATATTCACCAAGCGCATAAAAATGATGATTTACTTTCATCAGCTTGCATATTTTTGATGTAATAGAGCTCCATATATAACTTGAATTTACATCTCATGTTTAATCTCCAAATACATTGTGATAATAACCATGTTCTATAGGTTTCAATTGAAAATGTCCACTACACCACTATTTTAATATTCTGTAGCTGCGGTTACATTTTTCCTGTTGATACGCGTATATCAGGCAAAAAGTTGACCCAACCCGTGAATCCGATCCAACCCAGTCCAAAAAGAAAAATAACATTAGGGTCTTATATTTAGTTACCTGAATTTGAGAATGACCCGAATCAGTTCAAACTGAAAAAACAGGTTCTGTTGAGATGGGCTATGGGTTAACTCACTGACCGGATTGTTAAGTCTAATTGAGACTATTTATGCATTGTTAGAAGTTTCCATTCTTTAATTTTTATTATTTAGTCTTTACTTTTTATTGTTTACTCTTTGAATTGTTAAATGCTCAAATTTTTTTATTTTATATTAAGAATTTTAAGATTAATTCTTTTAATTGTGATATTTTCATATATTTTATTTATTTATTTTAATTGTAATTATTTTTTAGAATGATCCAAATGTGTCCATGAATCAATCCTAACCCGAACATTTAAAATTAGAGTATAACATTTAACAACCCAACTTAAAATTCAATCCGATCCAAAATCAACCCGAAATATCTTAATCCAACCTGAACCCGACCCACCCAACCCAATTGCCAGGGCCAGGTAGATGCGTATCAGCGTATGTATTTCCTCAACCTCATTTGATCGTTTGCCTTGGAAGAAGTTGTGAACCTCATAGCTTTCAATACAATCGGTAGTTTGAGTCATTCCAGAACCTGTGATGAACAGACTGAAAAGATCGATCCCAGAAGCTAGATCCTTTAATGAGTTACGTTCGTGATCATGAAGACGATCCCTCAACAAATCCGTCAATTCAGGGATCTTGAAAACGATCTGTGAACAACTCGGTCTGCCAAACCCTTTGGCTTTCTTTTTTCCTTCTTATCCTTTTGTGACCTTGATGCCCGATTTTTGTATCCGATGCACAAATTATAAGTTTCCCAGCCGACATGAAGTTTCATCTAATCTGATATTTTTATTTTGTTTGTCAAGCAATGCCGACGGCGGTACATCACCCTTCTTCAATGTGCAATGGTTGGACGTATGAAAACTGTTGAGCAGAAAGGTTGCCACCTGGCATGGATGCCCATCACTGTTGCCTATACAAAAAGAGGGTTATGCAATCCTTGCTTTTGTCACAAATTCCTTCATGGTGATCTCTTGCCCATCACACCAACTTCTGTTTTTTCATTATCTCCCACTGAAGCATCATAGTTGATCTTGATCATTTTCATACTTTTGTTGAACTATTTTGATAAACCTATTATTCTTCCTCCAACTTGTATATTCTGATTTCTGAAATTCAACACTGCTGGTGCTGAATCGGGCTCCTTTTATGCTAGGACTTGAGTTTTTAGTTAGAGTAATTGCTCTTTAAAAACATAACAATTTGAAGCCAAAACACTTTTTGAGCCAGCCCCAAAGCACAAGCTTAAATTGGGACTTTGTGCAACCTTGTGGGCTTTGAAAGCCATCCAAACGCATCCTTCTCTAAACAAATTACGTGCCATTTTCACCGTCCTTAGAGGTCTAGGCTCGTTTGTTCTTCTAAACTAGATGTATTTCATTTATTGAAGAATTCCCCATTGTGTGATAATTTGTCCATGGTTGAAATAGAATTGCATTTTGAGTGTAAGAATGAACAATTAGATATAGAGAGAATGGTCGGGCGGATGCATGCTTTCGGTTGGTCTTCTCATGTATGAACGGAAATGTCTTGAAAGTATAGCTAGCTTATTGAAGGAATTAATCAGGATTAGCAGTTTCAGGCAACCCTTGTATGCTTATGTGGGTCTTCTAATTTTTTTGATCTTTCCTTTTAGAAGAGACATGGGACGGGCACATGGCTGTTAAGACCGAAACAGAATCAGCCCCTCACAACGTCTCACAGTATATCCCCGCTATATATTGGGAGCATCTTGATGGCATCATCATTCTTGGTTTATCACCGGAAGATATTCCCAATAGCGGAGATGTGCTTTAGGACGTTGTCGGGGCCTGATTTGAACTCGTTAAGACCAGACTAGGGGCTGATCAAAATGATCCAAGCCCAAAGGTTGCAATAGTGCGGTCAGAATTCAACCTTTGAGATCCAGAATTTTCGCCAGTTGTAGCCCAAATTTAGCTTATGGGTCAGTCTGGTCCAACTTATAGCATTTTGTTTACTTATGAATTGTCCGCGAACCGGGACTGATAGTAACAACATATTATCAACATAGCTACTCTAGATAGATTATGGATCAGTTTGGGCCAACTTTTAGCTTTAGTTGAGTTGCTTTAATTAAAGTTGTTTTGAAGAAGCCACTAAAAGAAGTTTCAATGAAGATCCGGTTTCCTTTGATAACTTTTGGCTTTATGAGGTGGACCGCACCTAGACAGTAACAACATACGGCATTTTGTTGGTCCAACTTATAGCATTTTGTTTACTTATGAATTGTCCGCGAACCGGGACCGATAGTAACAACATATTATCAACATAGCCACTCTAGACTATGGAACAGTTTGGGCCAATTTTTAGCTTTAATTGAGTTGCTTTAATTAAAGTTGTTTTGAAGAAGCCACTAAAAGAAGTTTCAATGAAGATCCACGTAAATGCCCATTTGGGGGTTGGGGGTTGGGGGCTTTCCCTTAATAACTTTTGGCTTTATGAGGTGGACCGCACCCAGACAGTCTGCAATGTTTGGTGAAAAACACTGAAAGCTCAAATTTGTTTCCCTTCAGGCTTCGGCCTAAAAAAAAGAAAAAGAAAGAAAAAATCCGCTTAAAACTTCTTTTAGTGGCTTTTCCAAAACAATTCAACGAAAATAACTCAATATAAAGCTTCAGCCCTCCCAAAGGGTCACCAAACATGGTTGAAAAACCAGCACTTTTGTAGGGTGTATTTGCCTGGGATGATCATTTTCAGCCATAAAATGATGCATATAATATAATATTACTTAATAATTTATATTTATATAAACTATAACAAATATTGTCATATAATTTAAATTATTGTGTGTAATCTATATTTAGTGACATAGGCCCAAATTAAAACCCGGTCCAGCACACGATCACCCTACTATTGGCCAATGTTTTTTTTGTTTTGAACTTTTCATACACTTAGACAGCTAAGTTGAGAGATGTGAAATTCATGGTTTTAAAAGTTAATATATAGGAAGAACATGGTGCCCAGCAATGCCGCCCATCAACATTTTAGTTGGGGCATGTTTGGAGTTTGGATCAAATTTCAAAGAACCACTGGTTTAAACGTTGGAGCCTCTGCATTTCAAAGTACTAAAACACCCTCCAACCCTTATTAATAACCTTGGTTAATTAGGTCGGTCCTCTACACCTCAACTCTGATCTAGACATAGACCTCTATTCTAAGTTCTGTTTTGTTTTGTGTTTGAGTGGGGACATCTTTGCCCTACGCCTCTATAAAGTCTTCAAGTCTAAAGCAAAGCAAAAAGCATCGCAATCAGCTACCCGTTTATGTTCTCAATTGATGGTGATAGTAGATTGTGATTTGATTGAGGCAGTGGAAGTGAGATGGTTTTGGTGGGTGGGGCGCAACTATGCGTCTCTCTTGAATATGTAGATTTTGCATGTGGTCTTAGGTTTTACACGTAGCAAAGTCCATGAGGTAACATGTGGTCTTGAATACGTTGTACTGAACTACTGATATGATGGTGGCCTCAACCCATGTGTAGGTTGAAAGACTCGTCATCTATCAGTGAATAATGGGCTGAAAGATTTTTGTAGCTGTCTTATCTCTCTCTTTCCATTTTCTGAATGTGTGGATTAACACTAAATAAAGATTACAAATCAGACGTCATGTCATTGGGTAACTCCAATTCATTTAAGAGAAATGCTTTGGAGTAGGAGGTACGTCCAGATGTGACATAGTAAAAGAGTAATTAGAGCCAAGAGGTGCAAACGACTTTAGGGCTAGGGTGCAACGCTAAATGCACCGATCAAGAACTAATTGACCCACCAGGCCGATGTAAGGCCACGTTTGGTGGGTTGTCTTCTCTCTCTTCCTGGGGCTTGGGCCGAGTATAGTAGACAATATGAACAATCTCTTCATTCTCTCAACAACTCCCCACTTGCTTTTTTTTTTTATTTTTTTTTTTGTTTTGCTTTTGTATTGGTGAAAAGAAAGAAAACTGGCTCTTGTTGATAAAAATAATTCCATTTTTAGGCTGTACTTACTCTTTAAATCATCTCCAACATCCCGAATATTTTATACAAGAGGAAAGGATATGGCGTTTGTGATTGTGAAGCTTCAATTTATGTTGTTCTCGTGTCCATCAATTGTAATTAATTTTCTAAAGGAACACCAGAGTTCTCCCAGCATGTTGAATTGACCAAGTCATCAATCCATGAAGAGAATCTTCTTCTGATTTAATCATGGTTTAAAAATCGACCCGGAGACCGAATTGGTCAGGGTCCGGTTACTGGGTGTAACAGTCCAATCGTTTGAACCGAACGGTCAGTCTGTTCTAACAAAAAAAAATTATAAAAAATAAAAAAATAAAAGATGGTCAAAACCGTTCAAACGATTCAGACGATCCGAATAATTAACCGTTCGGGTCAGCAATTTATTGATTAAAATCAATAATTTTTTGAAAAATCCCAATTTTAGAGAAAAATGGAACCGATAACCAGTTTTTCTGGTTCGACCGTCCGGTCCTGTCCGATTTCGAAAACCATGGATTTAACATTTTTTCTCCGTAAAGCGTTAGCGACCAAAAAAATGAAGAAAACAACTCTTGATGTGTACGCATGGTGCCATCCCAATTCGTCGGCACCGTGTGATTAGGATTTTAGGCGTATGACGCGGTCCCATTAATCTCAAAATGGAGTGATCTGATGGACTCTCCAAATGAGAAACTCCATGCATGGGTAAGCTTATTAAGTAGGGTGACGATCCTCCGTCCTCTCCCTGATCCTGATCCCGATCCTGATCCCCTCCGCAGCCCCACCGAGAGGAATCGTCCTGTCCTCTCTTGAACATGAATTTGACTTCGCCTTGACTTGGTAGCCGATAGACTCAGTTATTAATGTCTGGTCAATTCCGACGGCTATTGATTGATGGGTTCACCAATTACCATGCCTCTCTTCAGTCGTCAGTTCTTCATCACAAATGGGCGCCTCACAGCCACATTCATTGAATCACTGTGCATTGAAAATATTTCCCGTGAATTATAATTAATAAATACGAAAGATATTATCATTGCATGATGATAAGATGTGCGTGTGCCTGTGAGACGTCAGTTGTGAGGAGAAGATCCGGTTTCATCTCTCACAATTGAAATTTGAAAGCGGGTTATTTATACACACCAACATTCTGCACCTACCAATCAATCATAAATAAGGGGAGATTTAAATACTCAGCCTAGAAAAAGGGAAGGAAAAAGAAGGTAGGAGGAGTCTTTGGACATTTCAACTTTCTATCACTCATCGATAGACGATGGGTGAGAGCTCCAGCACCAGCAGAGAGCAGTCCCACCCATCTGATTTGGAAATCTGGTGTTTTTGTTGCTTTTTGTTGCTGATGCTATCATGTCAAATTCGAATCTCATCCCACTATTGATATCTGAAATCTAAATCCCATTTCGGATTCAACTCATATTTAATTCGATTCTGCTCCATTGTCTTTACTGCCTTCAATTTTGGTAGCGTCAAGTTACTACCCGAACTTTTAAATGTATCACTATCTAAATTTTCAAACAGTATAATTTAAAGGAAAATATTATTCATTGTATTTTGTATCAGACTTAATTGATTATGTTGAAAAAAGAAAGGAAAAAAATATATAAAATATGATAGAGAAAAATAATAATTGAAAGTAAAAAAAATAATTAGACAAAAATATATTTTAAATAGAAGACAGTGATTTCATTAGTCTAGAATTCCAAATACCTCAATCCATTCAGTCTCAAGTTAGAAGACAATGAACAATGTATTCTTTTAAAGAGTAATTTTGATATTTTCAATGGATAACTGACAATTGATTAACGGCAATTTAAAAATTTAGGTACTGTAATAACACATTTAAAAGTTCCGATACTAACTTAACACTACCACCACAGTTCAAGATACTAAAGTAGAATTTTCCTTTAAAATAAATAAAACCAATTAAAATTTAATTATTTTTTATTCATTAATTATAATATAAAATATTAATCTTATTTGGATGGGGTTAAATCTACATCCTGTCCAATTTTGCAAACGGTTCATCTTAATCCAAAATAATTAATACCGGATTACATATAGAACAGCATTCAAAAATTTTAAGGTACATTGACTGATTGACAGCCCTAGACAGAAGGCCTTTCTCTATTACTTAAAAAACAGAGTCCCTTATGGCTTCATCATAGGCTCTTAGAGCCCATTTGGGAGGGCTGAAGGTTTCACTTTCTACTTCACCCCCTTTTGCTTTTTAGAGTACCAAATTAAAATTGCCGGTCCAAATAAAAATAATTATCTATTTAATATCATTGTTTCTATTAAACGTGTAAAACGGGTCATTCTGGGCTGACCTGGGCCATGCCTTCCTCACCAGATAATTTGGGGGATTGACCTGACACGGCCCATAGCCCAAGCCTGTACGGGCCCATGCTATGCTGTGCCGTGTCGTGGGTTTGGAACATGCTAGGCTGGGATTTGGGCATAGGCCAAACTGGGTCAGACTTTTTTTATTTATTTATTTGCTAAATAAAATTAAAATACTTAATTTTTCTTTGGGAACTATTTGAAAGAATAAAAAATCTAACAAAGAAATGAAAAAAATACTTAACTAAATAAAAAGTCAAAGAGACAAAGGCTTGGTGAATAACAAATTGGAAGAATAATAGGAATTTTATTTCATTTAAATTTGAATGATACAAAGCATAGAATGGTTGGATGAATGAAATATGAAAATTGGAAAATGGAACAAATTAATAAAATATAAAAAATACAATATAGTTACAAATTGAAAATAAAAATTACGTTATTAAAAAGTATCAAATAAATTAAATAAAATTAAAACAAAATTTACAATAATTTGAAAAACAATGTTATATAAGTATTGAATATACAAAAAAATATTGACTTCACCATTTATTCTATTGTTCTTGACTTTGATCATTGCAGGAATTGAAAATGGTGGAGGAGAGGGCTATTTATAGGAATTGTTGAATTGGTATGATAAGAATGGTAGGATAGGTTTATTTATAGGAATTGAAAATATTCAATTGCATAAAATATCCTAAAAACTAGTGATTTTTTAATTGTTGGGATGAGTATTATGGTCATTGTAAAATTATTTATCACTTTACCAAAAATGCCACTCAAACTAGTTGTTATATAGTTATTGGGGGCATTTGTGTCATTCTTTTTCCTCAAAACCAAAATACATAAATATTCCCTCTATTGGGTTTTTTTTGTAAATTAACCCCCCAAAAAGTTAGAACTAGCTGTTGGAGCGGGCAGGCCAAGCGTAGCCCGCTATGGACCCTACCCCAAGCCCAGCATGGCCTGGACCATTGTGTCGAGCCTAGCATGGCCCACGTGCCTTCGTCTTAGTTGGTATAGACTGCCAACTTCTATTGTTCTCAACCTTCTATCGTTTTCTTTTGTGTTTTTTAGGGATTATTTCTTTTATATACTTCGTTGGTTTAGGAAACTACTTCTATATAAATTAAACTTTAAACAACAATTTATACTTTGTTGGCATTTCAAACGTTAACTCCAACCAGTAAAACTTAAAGGATCAAATTGTCAAGCTGTTGATTGACATCTCTCTTCTTCTTCTCTTCTTCTCACGCTTGAATCACCACCGGAACTCTTTTTTTTCTTTCCTTGGGAGTTGGGAGGAGGGAAAGAGAAGGAAACTACATAAATTTGACTTAAGAACCAAAAGATACTGAAATCTGAGATTTCCCTGTATTACTCATGTTGCCGATCTCTTCTGCTGCCAATAAGAGAGCTTGGGATTTCCCCAAGCTATGATGCCGGAGCACCGCACACAGGGGAGATGGTGACCTACTTGAAGAATGTAACCGAATTAGGGATAAAATACTATTTTCATGCCTTTTCAAATGACCCAGAACCAGGTCGTTAGCTAACAATTTTGATTTTTGACAGTCAAACCATTACAATTTACAAATGATTATGAAATTATTCGACAGTTGCAGATCATGCGTATTCCTCCAAGTCAGCATCGACGTTGGTAGTAGGAACGTCGATTCGTATCTCCTCCTCCCTTTGGATTGACCTTGTCCTCAAGGCAAACCATTGGGTAGTGTTCGACCAGATTTCTCCAGGTTTCCCAAGGGGCATCAGCTGTGGTGGTTCCCTCCCAATGAATCAGCAGTTCATTTTTATTGCTTTGTTTCCTTTCTTTAACTATCATCCTTCTGCCCACGATAGCATTGGGGTGTGGGTGGAGTTTGCCACTGGCATTTAAGAGTGGAAGTGAAGGATGGACACACCTGTTAGGACCTGATGTCGCATAATCTGGATGCTCCCCCTAGGCAGCTGACTTAGACTCTAAACTGAAGATTGGCTGGGCCAAGCTGAGCCGAAGCTTGCCGAGCTGATGCTGATATATGTGAGTTGAAGTGTGTTGCAAGGGAAAGAAAGTGAGAGGTGCCTTTTATTCAAGGAGGGCATTCTAATGCTTAAGTTACTAAGAGATACTCTTTGAGAGTGGGAGGGAGCTTGAGATTGTCAGTGACGTACCTTTTTTGGATGAATCTAGATGTCTTTTATAGTCATCAGGGGGCTTAGGGCACTTCAGTGACGTCCCTGAGTTTCTGGCGGAGCTGTTTCCGCAATATAGGGCATATTAATGTGTCGGTTGCGAGCTTCATGCGGTGGTTATAGTTCGTTCGAGTAGAATCTGATGCACGGTATGACGAACTATTCTAACGGTTGCGATAATGGTGCCTTTAGTAGCGAGTTTATGGGAACAATTAGCTAGCTCACCCTTGCAGGCTGCCTTAGCTCACCTCAGCTCTACTGGCTTCTTGGCCAGGTCGCTAGTGACCTTACGGGCTTTGCCAAGTCACCCTTGCCGAGGTTGAGATTGGGCTTTGCGAAGTGCTCTGAGCTAACCTGTCGAGTTGGTCTGCTGACTCAGTGCTGAAATATCAATACGTGTTGCTACTTGTTTGGGAGGACCAAATTACCCCTTATTAGGACCCAACTTCGCTTTCTTCAACCAAGAAGCATGGAACACGGAGTGAAGATGGCATAAACATCTAGTAATGCTACAGGCCCTACTCACTCTACCACCTGAAAGGGAATATAGGATCTTGTAGCCAACTTCTATAAACAACGGGCAACAATGGAAGTCTGTCAATATGACTGCAGTTGGAGGTAGACAAAGTCATTCACTTCAAAGGATCTTTCGGTTTTGTGTTTATTTGCCATTCTCTATCAGGATAAGGTTACAGGAAAATCTGTTCCCAAGATACAACAAAGCCTTAGGCGAGAATCTGCAATCAGCAAAGTTGAGGAGTCTCTAAAGAAACATTTTGTGAGATAGTAGCAGACTAGACTGAGAGAGAGAGAGAGTGATTTTTTAAAATGTTTTGTGTGTGTGCAAATGCTTGATTTGTGCTCCTTAAATAATCTATGAAGAGTCATGAAGGTGGTGGTTCAAAAAATGCTCTTTGAATTGTGTCTCTTGATCACACCCAATCAAATCGTGGCCATTGATCCCATCAACAATCAGCCTCGCACCAACAGTCAAAGACTCCATTCATGAGCAAAATGCACCTCATTGCGCTGCACACATGCGCGTGCATTGCATGGTAGCAAGCTTCCATACTCTCCTCTCTTTATCTAAGGAGTGTAAATCAGTTCATACTAAAAAGCCCAAAACAAAACTTGTAATTTTCCGATGTGGGACAAATTAAAAAATTGTTTTTAGTAAGAAAAAGAAACTATTTTCAAGACATGTATGCAAATGTAATTTTTTGTGTAATTGATCAATCAAATCCCATTATATTTAATCTCTAATGAGTTTAAAATCCAACGTTCTCTTCATGTTTTCTTGAATCATCTGCAAACAGTGCTTGAGAGTTGCTAAAATTAATAGAGTCTCTCTCCTTCAGCTGTCTATACCTTGGAAGTGATAGGGAGTTATGATAGGAGGTTCGGAGGGGGAATACCATAGACGGCTTGGAATGGGGTCATGGCTGTAGCTGAGTGGAAGGTGGAGTTGTACCAACATTCTACCAACGGAATCCATTTGACCCTAGTCTGAGGTTGCTGGCTAGTGAAGCATCTTAATAAGTAGCCTTCTAAAGTGCGGTTCAGTACCTTAAATTGTCCATCACTAACAATGGAGGATGCATGGCATATCGTGGAGTTTAAAAACCCCTTCAAAGAACTCCTTAGCCACGTCCTGAGCCGTGTAAGAGTGTGCCCTGGGAAGAAAGTGTCCATAGTTTGACAAGCAATGGACCACAACTAAAATGACAACTTCCGATTAGAGAGTGAAAGTCCATGGCGATGTCGGTCCAAATCTGTTCAGGAATGGCCAGAGGTTGAAGCAAACCCAGCACAAGCACATTCTCAGCCTTGTGCCTCTTAACAAGTTTCGCACTCCTTGATCCATTCTTTTATTTTTCTGCGCTACCCCTTCCACGTCCCAATGGATCTGATGCGTTGTATGGTATTATGAAATCCAGAATGTCCCCCTGCTGGACCTGTGTGTACTTTATGGAACAATTGTTTCCTAATGGTCGATGGCTGGGCTGAGAACCAACCTCCTTTTCTTCCATATAAGGTCATTATATACGGTGTAGTTTTTGCTGGGATTGTCTTGGACGGTGCAGAATAAGTCATGCAAGTACGAGTCCGTCTTTAATTACTTCTATTTTGAGTATGTCAATCCAACTAGAAATGGCCATTAGCTCTTTCTCTTACCTTCTGGACAATGCATCTGTTGCCCCATTTTCTTGTCCCCTCCGATATTGAACTTGGAAGCAGTATCCCAGCAACTTACTTAGGAGTTTTTGTTGGGTTGGTGTGTGAATTTTCTGCTGCATAATAAACCCCAAACTTCTGTGATCCGTTAGGATCCTGAATTTATTCCCCATTAAGTAATGTCTCCATTTCAGTACACAGCTGAGACTACAGCGAGAAGCTCTTTGTCATGGGTGGATAGCTGCCGCTTCTAACCTTGGAGTGCTCTTCTATAAAATGCTATGAGACGACCTTCTTGAGACAGGAAGGCACCAATTTCCTCATCGCAGGCATCACCTTCCACTGTAATAGGTTTGTTGAAATCTGAAGTCAGTAAGGCCAGCTCCGCTGTGTTAACCAAGAGTTCCATAGGCCTATGCATGGCCCATGCACGAGCTCTATGGACACTAAAGACTCTAGCCCATCACTCTCAAGAGACCAAATCTTGTGGATTCTTCCAGATAACTACCCTATCTAGGATTAACTAGGATAATTCTGATCTACATTCAAGATAGCAGCTATCCTAGATAACCCTCATCTAACATAGATAATGTGCATCCTCCTTGATCTTATCTCTTGTAAATCCTAATGTAACTCAATCACTATCATTATAAATAGAGTGGCACTTGGCCTTAATAAGGTTAGCCAAATTATTTTCATTGTCTCTCTTACTATTTCAATCTATTATTATTATTTTTTGCTTTCTATGTACTGTTTCAACTTGGTGTCAGAACCATGTCAACAGAAACAGGAACTCATGGTAGCATTCCTACAGCCTCCAACAGTGGCTCGACAACAAGCAACTCGCTCCCTTCAATCCAAAATGTCACTCACCATCTACCTATCAAACTCGGAAGTGACAATTATCTGTTATGGCGCGCCCAATTCCTTCCTACTCTACGACACCACCATCTCTTGGAGTTTGTGGAAGGGAAGAAGAAGATCCTACCTAAAGTGATTCCAAATCCAGACAGTATAGGAATGATTGTCAACCCAAAATTTGAAAAATGAACAGATATAGACCAACTCGTGTTGAGCTAGCTAATCTCCCCTCTCATAGGAGGAGTTATGGTGCAAGTGGTAGGTTTATCTATAGCATCAAAGGTATGAACTTCCCTTGCTCGTAGTTATTCTACCCACTCCCGTTCCAAGGTATTGAAGTTGCGGCAACAACTACAAAATCTCAGAAAAGGATCTATCTCTATTTTTGCATATATTCAACGTGCTAAGTCCATTGTTGATAATCTATCTACAGTTTCTGAACCGGTTCTCAAATCAGAAATGGTACTTTATATTCTTTCTGGTCTAGGGAGTATGAATTTGTAGTCACAACATTGACTAACCGACCAGAGCAGCAGACCTTGGCATTGCAAACATCATGGGAGCTCTTCTGAATCATGAAAGCTAGCTTGAAGATTTAGCACCCGCCTCTGATTCTCGAAATGCAAATTTGGTTGGTGTTCCTCCCAAGAAAAGTAACCCTTAGAAGCCTCCTCAACAATTCTCTCCGAACTTCAGTAATAATATAGGCAAGGGATGTGGACGTGGATCTCCACAATACAATCACCAATAATTCCAAAGTCAGCCCCAATAGTTCTCTGGAGGCTGTGGAGGTAAGAGTAATATTGTCTGCCAAATTTGTAATAAATTTGGACTTAGTGCTCTGCAATGTCGCAAAGCAAAATATGCGTTTGCTTTTGCTACTAATAACACATACAATGAGCCATCTGCTTTCCATGGAGGTGTCAATACCCTTCAATATTAGAACTCATACACTAACAATAATTTTGATCCCAACTAGTACCTGAATTCAGGAGCTACTTATCGCATGACTTTAGATTTAGACAACCTACAAAATCGCACTGAATATACTAGGCCTGATTAGGTCAAGTTCAAAAATGGTCAATGTTTGAGTATTCATCATACTGGATATTCTTCTATGATGTTTAATCAACATGCATTTTCTTTGAAAGGTATCTGCCATGTTCCCTCTATCTGAAACAATTTGTTGTCTGTCAGTTGATTTACAAAAGACAATGATTTGTTTTTTGAGTTTCATCGTGACTACTGCTATGTAAAGGATAATTCGGGGAGAATCCTACTTCGAGGGATCAGTAGAGATGGCTTATACAGCTTCCCTGCTTCAGCCACAATCGCTCCAGAAGCTCTCATTGGAGAACAGATGTCAATTCATGGGTGGCATCTCCGCTTTGGTCATGCAGCCATGCGCATCGTATGGAAAGTTATTTCCAAATTTAGTCTTCCGTTTAATAGGTCTACTACTAGTCAGTCAGTTTGTGAGTCATGTCAAATGGGTAAAAGTCATAGGTTGTCCTTGAATTCTTCTAGTTCTCAATCCAAGCGTCCTTTAGATTTAATTTTTTCTGATGTATGGGGACTTGCTCCCGTTAAATCAAATAGTGGATTTTCTTATTATGTCATTTTTATGGATGATTTTTCAAAAATTTCTTGGATCTATCCAATGACTCAAAAATCAGATGTATTTGATTTATTTCTTAAGTTCAAGAGACATGTAGAAGTTCTTTTTGATGCAAAGATAAAAGTTTTTCAATCTGATTGGGATGGTGAATAACGTCACCTATCCCAGTATCTCGACTCTCAAGGAATCACTCATCGACTGGCATGCCCTCACACGCATGAGCAGAATGGCTTTGTTGAACAGAAGCACCGGCACATGGTTGAATCTGCCTTGTCTCTACTGGTCACCTCCAATCCCCCCTTCTCCTTCTGGGCTAATACAGATGAAATTGTTATTTTCTTGATCAATTGTCTGCCGACTACGGTTCTCAACGGTATGTCACCTTATGAGAAGCTTTTTTAGACTACCCTTGATTATTCTTTGCTTCGTTGTTTTGGTTGTGCTTGCTATCCTTTTTTGTGGTCGTACAGCATGAACAAACTCTAGTTTCGATCCTTCAAATGTATCTTCATTGGCTACACTACCTTCCACAAAGGGTACTAGTGTCTTCATGTTCCTTCAGGGCTTTTGTTTATAGCTCGCCATGTTGTGTTTGATGAAAGCACGCTTCTGGGAATTGATGAACCAGCTTCTTGCACCTCCATTGCTCCCTCGGGTATTCTCATCTATGCACCCGTCCCCCAGAATTCAGAACCACCATGTACATCGCCATCATTACAGCAGCACCCCTCTATGACTCCTCTTGAGTCTAGCTCTAGTTTGGCTACAGCCTCTCCAATCTTAGCATCTTTGGATCAGATTTCTTCTAATCGACCACAAAAGTAAGGCAGCATTCAAGAATTGTTAGATAATACAGATCCGGTTCCACAACCTATATGCTCTCACTCCATGCGTACTAGGTCTATGGATGGTTCCCTTCCATGATCTCAGTTTGCCACGAGGTATCCCATTCCTTCGGTTCTTCTTACTCTTCTCTCTAAAGAGGAACAGGAACCCAAAAATTTCAGTTGGCTATGCAAAAAGAATATCAGGCCCTCATTAAAAATGATACTTGGTGCTTAGTTCCATATGATCCTTCCATGAACATCGTCAGAACTAAGTGGATCTATAAGATAAAGAAAAAGGTTGATGCTACCATTGTTCACTACAAAGCTAGGCTAATCGCCCAAGGATTTCACCAGGTTCCGGGACTTGATTACTTTGACACCTTTACCTCAGTTGTAAAACTAGTCACCGTACGGATGGTTCTCTTTATTGCTCTTTCTCACAATTGGCCAGTTCATCAGTTGGATATAGATAATGCTTTTCTCCATGGCTTACTTGATGAAGACATTTATGTGCATCAACCCAAAGGGTTCGTCGATCCCAGACACCCAACGTATGTCTGCAAACTGTGAAAGGCACTTTACGAGCTTAAAAAAGCTCCTCGAGCTTGGTACTCTCGTTTGAGCTCCGTCCTCAAATAAATGGGCTTTCGTGACTCTATAGCTGATCCATCTCTATTTATCTTCACCTCCAACCAAACCATGTTGATGCTTTTGGTGTATGTCGACGACATCATTCTCACCAAGAATTCATCCGCATCTATCAATGGCTTTCTTTAATCCCTATCTTTGGTATTTCCACTAAAGGATTTAGGCCCTCTTCACTATTTTTTGGGCATTGAGGTTAGTCTCTCCTCTAGAAATTTGTACCTCTCTCAACAGCGATGCATTCTAGACTTGTTACATCAGACGAATCTAGAAGGAGCTAAACTAGCAAGCTCGCCCATGGCTACCTCTAGTCGACTCTCTAACGATTTCGGAAATCCCTTGTCTAATCCCACGGAGTACCACAATATTGTTGGAGCTCTTGAGTATGTCACCATTACTCGACTGGATATCTCCTTAACTGTTAATAAAATATGCCAGTTTCATCATTCTCCCACTGATGAGCATTGGACAGTAGTTAAGAGAATTCTTTGTTACCTCAAAGCTACTGTCTCACATGGCCTCACCTTCTGATGTTCCACATCTTGCCAATTAGTTGCTTACACTAATGCTGATTGGGCTAGGTGTCCGAATTACTGGCAATCAATTGGTGGGTATACTATATCTCTTGGCTCCAATCTCCTTGCTTGGAGCTTCAAGAAATAACAAACAATAGCTCACTCCAGCACTAAATCTGAGTTTAGATTTCTTGCAAATACTATGACATAATTACTATGGGTTCAGTCTCTCTTCAAAGATACTGGTTATTTGGCTCCTCCACCAATCCTTTGGTGTGACAATATGGGAGCTACCCACTTGGCTGCCAATCCTATTTTTCATGCCCGAACCAAACATGTGGAGGTGGATTTTCATTTTCTTTGAGATCTCATCACTTAGAAGAAGCTTCAAATTTGGTAACTTCCCACTATAGATAAAATAACTAATGTCATCACAAAGCCACTCTCTTCAATCAAGATTTGCTCACCTTGGATCCAAACTTCACATAGCCCCATTCAGCTTGTGGGGGGATGTTAACGTAGAGTTCCATGGGCCTATGCATGACCCATGCATGAGCTCTATGGACACTAAAGACTCTAGTCTCATCACTCTCAAGAGACCAAATCTTGTGGACTCTCCCAGATAACTACCCTATCTAGGATTAGCTAGGATAATTTTGAGCTACATTCAAGATAGAAGGTATCCTAGATAACCCTCCAACCTAGATAATGTACATCCTCCTTGATCATATCTCTTGTAAATCCTAATGTAACTCAATCACTATCATTATAAATAGAGTGGAACTTGGCCTTAACCAGTAAGGTTAGCCGAATTATTTTCATTGTCTCTCTTACTATTTTAGTCTATTATTATTATTTTTTGCTTTCTATTTGCTGTTTCAACTCGTTTAATCCCCCATGCCCATTCCCTTTTCTCAATGATCAAGTCAACGGCCTTGTAATTTCTCAATACCCCTATATAAACTTCAGGTAGTAGCCAGTTAAGTTGAGAAATTCCCTAAAGTTGTTTCAATGAGTTTGGTCTCGGCCATTTACGATCCCTTCCACCTTCTCAGGGTCCATGTCAACCCCTTGGGCTGAAACGATGTGACCTAAGTACTAAATTCTCTTCTGTCCAAAATGACATTTGCTCCATTTTTCTTGGAACTAATTCTTCCTTGGGATCTCCAAGACCTATGTTCAATCAGTGATGAGTGATCTGCTATAAATAAGGATATCATCGAGGAATAACGACACAAATCTTCAAAGAATCCCTCTGAATATCTCATTCATCAGAGACCAAAAAGTAGGAGTGTTTGTCATGCCAAACAGCATTATGAGGAATCGATAGTGCCCCTCATGGGTAGGGGTGGCAAATGGGTGGGTTGGGTTGGGTTGGATAAGGGTTGAATACCAACCCACCCATATTGACCCACCACCCCACCATGACCCATCATCAATCCTTGTTAAAGGGTCATAACCCACCCTAACCCTAACACACCTTGACCCACTCGACCCATCCATATTGGCCTTGAACCACTCTCATCCATACTAACCCACCTATCCTCACTTATAAATACAAAAATGAGTCGGGACAACCCGTATACCCAAAATAATAAATTTTAAGAGAATAATCTCTCTCACGACTACAACATGACAAAAATGAGTCAGGTCAACCCATATACCTGAAAATGCAGAAAATAGTACAAAAATTGCAAAAAAAAAACAAAAAAATTGTAGAAAAATACAAAAAAACCAAAAAAAATTACGAAAAATACAAAAGAACTAGAATTTACACAAAATTCAGAACTTTTGCAGAAAAAGAAAACTAGAAAATATGCCAAAAATTACTAGAAAATTGTAGGAAATACATGAAAAAATCAAAAAAATGAAAAAATTATGCAGAAAAGCACCAAAAATCGTAGAAAATGCAAGAAAAATGCATAACTTTTATAAAAGTGCTTTCATAAAAGTACTTTTGTAATAAAAGTACTTTTATGCTTTCATAAAAGTACTTTTATAAAAGAGCTTTTGTGTAAAAGTGCTTTTGTAAAAGTACTTTTATAAAAGTGTTTTTTATGTTTTCATAAAAGTGTTTTTGTAAAAGCACTTTTACAAAAGTACTTTTATGCTTTCATAAAAGTACATTTATAAAAGTACTTTCGCGTAAAAGAACTTTTGTAAAAGTGATTTCGTAAAAGTCTTTTTCATAAAATAATTTTATAAAATTGCTTTTGTAAAAGTGTTTTTGTATAAAATTGCATGTGAACACGAAAGTTAAAAAAGCCTATTTTATTTCACTTTTAATCTCAAAGTGAAATGTGGCATATGGGGGTTTGGAGTATACCAAGATGTGGGCACACTAGGATGCTTGAGTTCAAATCACTACAACTTCTGTATTTTGAGATTTGGCGAGTATAGATAGAGTTGACTTTGACCCAACCCATCTTGACCTACGCAACCCAACCCATCCTAACCCTAATGGGTACCCTTGACCCAACCCACCCTGACCCTTCCAAATGGGTTACTAGACCCATATTGACCCACCAATAGATTGGGTGGGTATGGGTGGGTTGTGTGGGTCAAATGGGTTGGGGTCAATATTGCTAGCCCTAATTCATGGGTGACAACACCGTCTTTGGAATGTCATTCAGTCAAATACGAATTTGATGGTACTCGGACAAGTGATCCAACTTAGAGAAGAACTTGTCATTAACAGTTTGTTGATTAGTGCCCGGTAATCCACACAGAGACCCCAACCCTTGTCTTTTTTCTTAACTAAGAGAACTAGCGCGAAGAAGGGGCTAGTGCTGGCTTGGGTCGTATATTTCCCTCCTTAATATTTCTGAGAATGTGGGTACCTGTAAGGTCGAACATTGATGGGGAGTGTATCCTTAGTCAAATTAATAGCTTGACCCTGGCTCCTAGGTGGGGGAAGTCCCTTAGGCTTAGTTTGGAAGGAGTACAAATAAAAATATATACAATACAAATTCATACTGAATAATACAAAATTTAAGGCTTTGCACTCTCCATATTTGTATTTGTACTCCTTCCAAACTGAGCCTTAAGTTCTTGAAAAACCTAGGGGAACAATTCTAGTGTTCCTTGGATATCCGGAGGAATTTCATTTCTATCACCATAGTCTTGGCTCTGGCTACATTGTAACAGGAAGGCTTGGGACCCTAGATCACCTGCTGTAGTCTAGTTAGGCTATAAGTATACCCTTAGGATAACAATTATCCTTAGATCTTTAGGATAGTTGTTGTCCTAATGAGATGTACTCTTAGGATAATCATTATCCTAAGAGATAAACCTTACTATTTGTTATCTCTGTAAATTCCTATCTAAGATAGAGTTCTGTCATTGTAAACCTATTTCATTATAAATACAATTCAGGACCGATGGCCTCCTTATGGCGCCCAAATATTCTTTGTGATCTTTGTTCTTCTAACTTGGTATCAGAGCCCTCTTCGATCCCCATGGCATCTAGCGGCTTTAGCTCTGAGTTTCAACACTCAACAGGTGCATCCGCCACCAACAACACATCAGGTACAAATTCAGTCATGTCTAGTGGGATACACTATCTTCTCATTAAACTTAGCAACAATAATTATCTACCCCGGAAGGCACAATTGTTGTTGATCATCAACACCAACCGGCTGATGGGATACGTAGACGGATCAATTGTTGCATCACCGCAGTTTATACCAGATTCGATCGATGGCAATTGGATGATTCTCAGTCCAGCACATTCAGATTGGTTTGAGAAAGATTAACCGGTACTATCTTGGATTATTGCATCTTTCATGCAGAGCATTTTTTCTCAAGTAGTAGGACATCGGTCATCCCGTGATGTTTGGAATGCCCTCGTAAAGTCCTTCGCTAGTTATTCTCACTCCAAATTGCTTTAGTACAGGAGACAACTTTAGAGTCTCAAGAAAGGAGGTATGACTATTTCTGAATATGTTTGGAAAGCTCGGTCTATAGCTGATAGCCTATTGGTTGTCGTTGAACCCATTAATACAAGTGATTTGATTCTTTACATACTTGTCGGATTAGGAGCTAAATATGAATTTGTTGTTACTTCTATTACTAATAGGTCTAATATAGATAACCTTGATGTTGATCATGTTTTAGGCATTTTCCTTGGTCATGAGGGTTGGCTATAACAGAATGCTAATTTTGTAGACTCCTCAC
This sequence comes from Nelumbo lutea, assembly GCF_056320005.1. NCBI lineage: Eukaryota > Viridiplantae > Streptophyta > Magnoliopsida > Proteales > Nelumbonaceae > Nelumbo > Nelumbo lutea. Next base: position 125,992,778 of record NC_142684.1, read on the forward strand.
CCCCTATAGCCAACATTGCCAATTTCAAGAGCAAAAATCAATACAACAATCAATACACTACTCCCGAAAACAACCACGGGAGAGGCAAGGGGTATGGTTCTTCAGAAAACCGAACAAACAATGGGGGTAAGGGCCAAGGCAATCAGATTGTTTGTCAACTATGCAATAAACCGGGACATGGAGTTGTGAAATGCCGCCAGTGTTATGATCTGAATTACAAGAACAAAGAGACATAACTAACTGCCTACAACAGTAACATTGCTCCCTCTCAATCATCATTTGACCCAACCTGGTATCTAGATAGTAGTGCCACACACCACATGACACCTAACATGGATAACCTGTAGGTTCGATCTAAGTATGGAGGAACTTATCAAGTTAAAGTTGGAAATGGTTCAGGTTTGGCAATTAAAAATATTGGTTGTTTTGTTATTAGTACTACTACTCATCAGTTTGCTTGAAATAATATTTTTCATGTGCCAGAATTATCAAAAAATTTGTTATCCATTCACAAGTTTTCTCGTGATAACAATTTATTTTTTGAGTTTCATGGTGATTATTTTCTTGTGAAGGATTATATGGGAAACATCCTGCTGCGAGGAGCCAGTAGAGACGGTCTTTATAAATTTCCAAGAAACTTGACTAGTATGAATAAGACTTTTGCATTAGTTGGTAAATGGGTTTCCGTTAGTAATTAGCACAAACGGCTTGGACATTCAGCTATGCGAATTGTGAGGCAAGTTGTGTCCCAATTTGGATTACCATACGAAGGGAAACTTAATTTCAGCCCTAATTTAGTTTGTGAGTCGTGTCAAGAAAGCAAGAGTATAGGTTATCTCTCCCCCTTTCTTCTACAGTTATTTCCAGTCCATTAGATTTGGTTTTTTTCAGATGAATGGGGACCAACCCCAATTTTATCTAATGCAAGGTTTCATTATTATTTAATTTTCATTGATGCTTATAGTAGATTTTCTTGGTTGTTTCTGTTGCAACAGAAGTTAGATGTTTTTAATATATTTTTGTCTTTTAAGTGTCATGTTGAAAATTTATTTAATACCAAAATCAAGGCCTTGCAATCTGATTGGGGTGGAGAATATTGGAAGCTCTCTACTTACTTGGACTCCATTGGCATTACCTACCTGGTAGCTTGTCCTCACACACATGAACAAAATGGAGGCACTGAACGAAAACATCTTTACATCATCGAAGCAACTTTGTCTCTACTGGCCTCCTTGTTGCTCCCTTTCTCCTTCTGGGTGGATGCCACTCTTACAACTGTATACTTAATTAATCGGCTTCCAACCAGCACTCTCTGGCACAAGTCTCCCTATGAATTTTTGCTTGCTTCTCCTCCAGATTACTGGTTCCTTAAAATTTTTGGGTGTGCTTGCTACCCGTTTCTTAGACCTTACAATCGGCACAAGTTTGATTATCCCTCTCAGCAATGTACCTTCCCTGGCTACAACAATAGACACAAGGGTTATCGATGTCTACATCCTACAACTGGGCGAGAATGTTTCAGGACATGCTATCTTTGATGAACATCACTTTCTCGAGCTTTTTTCAACTTCTTCATCAAATCCAATTCAGCCAACTGGTGTTTATTTGCAGACCTGATTCCTTCTTCTTTGCCACAGAGTGATTCTATTGCTAATTCAACTGCATCCCTCGTTCCTTCTTCTCTGTCACAGACTGATTCTATTGCTACTTCCATGCTACCTAATAGTTCTCACAATTCCTCAACTTCTCCATCTAGTTCAACCTCTCCTGAGGTTGGACCATGCGGTACTCGTTCTCTACAAGACATAATTGATACTATGGCTCCTGTCGCGCTTCCTCAGCATTCTCGCCAACACACTATGGTTACTCAATTTATGGACAACTCTCTCCCTCCTCGCTCTCATCTCACTACCAGGTATCCCTTACCCCAATTGTTATTGGCACAATCATGGGATGACACTACGGAACCGTTTAGCTATTCCAAAGTCATAAAATCTATTCACCGATGTGATGCTATAACAAAGGGAGTTCAATGCTCTTGTCACTAACGATACTTGGAGCCTTCTTTTGTACTATTTTCATATGGATGTGGTGGGAACCAAATGGGTTTATAAGGTTAAGTGGAAGGCCAATGGAACCATTAACAAGTACAAGGCCCGATTGGTAGCATAAGGTTTCACTTAAATCCCCGGGGTTGACTTCACTGCTACTTTCAGTCCGCTTGTTAAACCAGTCACCATTTGTACTATCCTTTCTCTTGCAGCCTTCCACCAGTGGCGTATTCATCAAATTGACTTTGACAATGCCTTTCTTAATGGGGAACTTCACGACGATATATATATCCAACAACCTAAAGATTTTGAAGACCCCTCTAAACCGACTCGTGTTTGCAAGTTACATAAAGCCCTATATGGGCTTCACCAAGCACCTCAGGCCTTGTACACACAACTCATTTACCAACTAACCCAGATGGATTTTCGGGCTTTTACAGTTGATACCTCCTTATTTGTGTACTACTCCAACACTATCACTCTTTATCTACTCATATATGTGGATGATGTTCTTCTTATCGAAAACTCCAAGAATGCTATCCATAGCTGCATTATGGAACTCTTTCTCAATTAACGTTAGTACATAATTGATATTCTGCAACATACTCACACGGAATCTGCTAAGACCATTTCCTCTCCTATGGCAGTTCATCCTAAGCTCTCACAGTTTGGTTGTCGTCCTCTTGATGACCCTACGAAGTATAGAAGCATTGTCGGTGCCCTCCAGTATGTGGCTATCACTCGCCCAGACATATCCTTAGCAAAGTCCCTTAGTTTCTCTAGTTTCCAACTGACAAGCACTAGACAACGGTAAAACAGATCTTGCGTTACCTCAAACACACTATAATGCATGGTTTGAACTTATCTTGGGATTCTTCCTCTTCCCTTTCCCTTCATGCTTATTTCGATGCAGGGGGTTTTGCTATCTTTTTGGGTCCCAACTTAATTGCTTGGAGTTCCCGCAAACAATTCAGGGTTGCACGATCTTGCACAGAGCCACCACCGCTATTGAAGTTCTTTAGCTTCTATCTCAACTTCAGGATCTTGGTGTCACTTTTTCTGAGGCTCCTACTATTTGGTGTGATAACATTGGTGCTACTTATCTTGCCACCAACCCCATCTTTCGTGCTCGCACTCGGCATGTTGAGGTTGATTTTCATTTTCTTCGGGATCTTGTTCTTACACGTCGACTAAGTGTTCGGTTTATCTCCTCCAGTGATCAGGTTGTTGACAGCCTCACCAAACCTCTAGCAGGTGATCGGTTCTGCTTTTTGAGAGACAAACTCCATGTTCTTGATGAGCATAGAGCTGGAGGGGGCGTACTAGAGATATACCATCTCCACGTGTAGATCTCCTACTATAGTCTAGTTAGGATAGAAGTCTATCCTTAGGATAGCAATTATCCTTTGATCTTTAAGATAATTGCTATCTTAATGAGATGTACTCTTAGAATAATCATTATTCTAAGAGATAAACCTTACTGTTTGTTATCTCTGTAAATTCCTATCTAAGATAGAGTTCTATCATTGTAAACCTCTTTCATTATAAATACAGTTCAGGGCCGACGACCTCCTTTTGGCGCCCAAATATTATTTGTGATCTTTGTTCTTCTAACTCTCCCGCTCTTATCTCTAGACTCTAGTCTCAGTCCTGAAATGAAACAACCCATGATATGTTCTTCCGACATACCACTTACCCGATTCAAAATTTTTGGAATTCATCCATTTATTCTCTAGTCTCAGTCCTGAAATGAAACAGCCCATGATATGTTCTACCAATGTGGTTTGTACCTTGGGGTCTGTTGAACCGGCTGTCAGTGGCCAAAACGAACTACCTCCATGGTGCTTCCGAATGGTGTTGACAGAACCAGTAGTACCACTCTTGCTCCTTGCCTTTGAAGCCAAGGCTGGCTATGTCAATCCACTGGTCCTCAGGTACGTCTTGATGCTGGAAATACTATCGGACTAACATCAGCCAATCGTTTGGATTTGTTCCATTGAACTTCGTCCAGTCCAGCTTGAGTCATCTCTGGAAATTGGATTGAGATCCATCGGATGAGTTAGCTTGGTCCTACGTCCATCGATGACTGTTGTTAGTGTTGGGAGAATCACGAAATCAAGAAAATTATAATCAAGTTTCAAAAACAGTGGAAAAAATATTTTTCTCCTTCTTTGTGTGAATATGTTAGGAAACAATTTAGTTGAGCTTAAACCAAAGAATAAGCATACAAGAACACAACCAAATTTACGTGAAAAAACCTTCCCAGTGTAGGAAAGAAAAAAACCACGGTCACCCAAAAACTTTCACTATCAAGAAAGCGATTATACAAGGGTTCTCTCTAGATAAAACTAGATGTATACAATCAGCAAATCATCAAAAAAAATCATCAAGAAAATACGTTTCTTGGAAACTAACAAATATCTCAAGATAATGGAGAAATCTCACTCAAAATGGAGGTACTGTTCGCGGACTCAAATCTCATAAACCAATGGGTCAAACCAGATCTCCACCGTTCAGATTGAAGAACCTTAAGTCGCGAATATGCCTGCAAATTTCAGCTCAATCAGACCACAAACGACCTTCGATCGGAGCACAAGATGAAAAACTGCGCAGACTGTAATTTAAAGAATCCGCTCATTTTCTCTCTCCGGTTTTACACGGGATTTTCTTCCTTTTTCTTCTCTTCTTCTCCCAATCTTTTTGACAACCAACACCGCTAAAAGGTTATTTCCTTTTTCTATTTTCATTTTAACAAGAATACCCTCATCCATGGGGTCAAAAATACCACATGAAATTCTTGAGCCATCCTCCACATAAGAGGGAAACCCAACAGTTAGTGGGTCATCTTGAAGCTCCATCCTCTGCTATTGTATGCTGGTATAATAGAGCAGATGACAAACAAGGCATTTAATCTTTTTTAGTTTTCCACCTCAACATTTTGTTATTGTCTAGATAATAGTTACTTTACAGTTAGTGGTTATTATCTGGTTACTATAACTAATTTGTCGTCATGTATAATCATTCTTTGTTCAAATTAATAACTTTTTGAGTTGAACCACAATCAATTCTAAATTGGCATCATAGCATTGACCTAATTCATAGATTTCAATGGCTAAAGGAAACTCCACTACCACAAGTGCAGTTGTTTCCGCTCCAGTCAATTATACCACTTCCTATCCTTCAAACATGGGCATAGTTTATGCCTATTTTTCGACTTCATCAATTGATGGGGTATGTGGATGGTTCAGTCAAATGTCCATCACAGTTTATTGGTGAATCAAGTGATAGTGATAGTGCATCCAACATCACTTCGAGTATCAACCCAAAATATATTTAGTGGCAACAAAATGATCAAATGATTCTTAGTTGGACCACTTACTGAATCCACCATGGCTCATGTGGTGAGTTGCAACACATGTTATGAAGTATGGCAAAAACTTACACGCCCTTATTCTTCATCCTCTAGAGTACAGGTTCAACAACTTCGTTTCCAACTAGCCAATCTCAAAAGAGGAACCTTTAGTTGTACTGAATATATTCAAGCTATTTGTACAATTACAGATTACCTGATTGCAATTGATGAACCACATAGTGGTGAAGATCTTATCCTCTCCAGTCTAGGTGGGCTTGGCTCAGACTATGATACCTTCGCAACTTCAGTTTCAACCTGTACTGACATACTTACATTTGATGATTTTTGTGGTATGCTCATAAGTAAGGAGATTCGACAAAATGACTTGTGAACTCCAACTAATCTTCCTACTGTAAATGCCGCAACTAAAACTCCCAAGGGAGTGGGACCAATAACTCTAAGAATAGAGGTAAACCGCCACAAGGTAATTCTTACCATCAGCTAAATTATAATCATTTTGAATCTCCAAATATGAACAGGGGTCAAGGGCGTGGCACCATTAACAAGAATGGAAAGGGAAATAATGATTGTTAATTACTCCCCACATCGTATATTTGGTTAACTTTGCAGGCAGCCCGGGCATGTTGCTGTGTATTGCCCTACACGTTATAACCACGCCTTCTTAGGTAAGGGTGTCAGTGGATCTGTTTTGGATTGGATCCCGTCCGATCCAGAATCAATTTGGATGGATTGGACAGACCAACAAGACATATTGGATTGGACCAATCACGTCCAAAATATTTATTGGATTGGGTTGGATTAAGCCAATATTTGGTCAATTGATATAAGATAAGAATATATGTGTCAATGGACCGAGTTTGGGTTAAAACCAATCTAAATCAAAATGAATTTGAATAGATTGAACGGTCTAGACATTAAATTGATCCGGTCCAAATTAGTCCAAAACATTCATTGGATTGGATTGGACCTGGTCCATTTATAATGGACTCACATTTGACTGGATCCTATTGGACCAAATCCAATTCAATTGACATCCCTATTCTTAGGTGATATGCAATCCAATTTGGCTACTACTCATTACAATTCCTTCAGTCATGTCTAGTATCCTGATTTCAGAGCATCCAATCACCTTACTGCAGACATGAATGATTTTCCTAATTCATTCAGAATATCAAGGCCCCGAACAAATTTCTGTCAGTAATGGTGCAGGTTTGAAATATCTCATATTGGTTCCTCTGAATTTTATTCTTCTCATCACCCATTTCTTATGAAGGACATTCTCTTGGTTCCTGAAATCAAGAAAAATCGTTTATTTGTCCATCATTTTATTCACGACAATAATATGTGTTTTGAATATCATCCAACTTATTTTGTGATTAGGAATTGAGAGACAGGAAAGGTACTAGCTCGCAGCCCGAGTAAGAATGGTCATTATTATCTTTCACTAGACAAGATCGCACAACCACCATCAATTAAATCTCCTATGAAAGGAGAATGTGTTAGTCTCAAACGTGTTCTTCATCGTCATCATTTACCATATGTAAATAAGTGTGGTCGTTCACTTTGTGAGGCTTTCCACACTAGTAAAAGTCATAGATTGTCTCTTCCTTCTATTAATTCACTGAGTACTATGCTATTACAATTAATTTCTACTGATGTTTGGGGACCAGCCCTAACTTTTTCTATGGATGGATTTCACTATTATGTGTTGTTTGTGGATGAGTATTCTAAATACTCATGAATTTATCCTCTTCGTCGTAGATCTGGTGTGACTCTTGTCTTTATTACCTTTAAAAAATTGGTTGAAAATAATTTTAATTATAAAATCAAAGCAGTCCAATCGGACCGGGGAGGGGAGTATTAGAATCTCTCCAACTATTTGGTTGACAATGATATGTTACATAGGGTTTCTTGCTTTCACACCCATGAACAGAATGGGGCTGTAGAGTGTAAACATCTTCATGTGGTTGAAACAAGTTTAACACTCCTACATCAAGCCTCCATGCCTTCAAAGCAGCGGTTTATATTATCAATTGGTTGCCTACAAAGTTATTGCACTACATTTCACCATATGAGAAGTTGTTCTTTGAGATTCCATATTACAGATTTCTCAAGACCTTTGGTTGCACTGTTTATCCATGGTTGAGACCATATAGCAAGAATAAATTGAATGCCCGCTCCCTTGCATGTCTTTTTTTAGTATACAACCCTTCACATAAGGGTAATTTGTGTTATCTATCCTCAAAATGCATGTATACCTCTTGACATGCAATTTTTTATGAATACTCTTTTCATTGTGCAAGAGCATCACCTCCTAGTGGTTTTTCTACACCAACAGATTTGAGTACTTTTATCTTTCCTATCTCCAACCCGGCTACTACTCTTTGTTATTCTTCATCAGCACAGAGATACATCTCCATGTTCCTCATCGCATGATGATCAGCCCTTGACAAGCACATCTCCATCTTCTATTGATTTAGTGCCATCTATAGCACCACCACCTCGACATCACATGGTTACCCGTTCCCATGATGGGACTTGGCATCCTAAAGTTATATTCTCAAGCGCTTGCACTACTCAAGAAGTTGAACCCCCTTGTTTTACACAAGCTGGCAATGATCCTAAGTGGCATCAAGCCATGACTGATGAATTTAATGCCCTTATCAAAAATTGAACTTGGGTCTTAGTTCCACCACGTTTCGGGTAGAATGTGGTTGGCTGCCATTTGGTCTTCAAAATTAAATGTCACCCTAATAGGAGTGTTGAATGCTCAAACCAAACATAGCCTAAATGCTGAGGTGGACAACTGAAAAAGATTAAATGCCTTGTTTGTCATTTATGCTATTACGTCCCCTCAAATTGAGCTCTCCATTAAAGATGCACAAATTGGAGCGAAAATGAAGAAAATGAGTGTGGGGAAGCACTTTAGTGAGAAGATCTGAAAGTTGGATGCGTAAGACACGTCAATGGGGCTGGGAGATCCAAATGTTAATGGGACTTTGGCCGTTATTTGGACGTGTCCAATCGAATCGAATGCAAAAAGACAAAGAACCTAAGTTTATAGACTCTCTTCCTCATTCCGAAGCTCATTTCTCACTCCCTCCCATTTTCTGACTGAACCCAAACCTAGAACTTGCTCCTTCTGAGAAGGATAGATGATTTCCTCTAGGAGGAGAGATGGTTAGAGGACGGGAACTCCACCATAGTAGGCTTCAAAAGCCCATTCGAGACCCCATCCCACCACTTGCACCACCACAACTCCTTATGGCAAGAAGACATTGTTTGTTAGTCCTGCCTCGTGAGCCCCCACCAGAATACTACATCTATTCAACACCCCAGAATGCTCTCGTAAATTCGCCATTTGATCAGGTGAAGCTCTAATCACATGGTACCACAATCCTTCTGCCACTCTCACCAGATCATCTTCATTTACGAACATTCTCGTGATTTTGCATGAAACAAGGACCATATTCAGCTTTGGCATCTCAGACTCATGCTTTACTCTCAAGTTGAATGATTCTCGAAGGAGCTGCATGAAGTCTAGCGTAGAGTATCCACTAGGAATTCTGCTGGTGTTGCTTGTAATTGTACCTGAGCCCAACAACAGCTAAAAGAAAGCAATGCACCCTACTGTTGTCGGCCGGATTGATGACTCCATAGCTCAATAAGCCTAAGAGAAGTGGGTCAAATTTAGTGACCCACCAGGCATTGAAATTAGTCAGAATGAACCTTATGCGCGATTGAAAATGGTGGCTTGTGAGGAAAAGGGGGATGGCGATATCGTTGAATTCATGGTAGAAGTTGCCGATGTAAGTGGTGGCGAATATAACAACAGGGATGTCTTCGGTAACGTCACAGGCGGGTGGGTTATATGTGCTGTTCGGGATCTTTATCTCTATCGGAGTAACAATTCTCAAGTTGTTCTCATCTTCCTTCTTGGGGTAGAGTTGGACCCTGAGTGGCGCATCCAATGGGATTTGTTTGGACGACATCTTGATCTTCACTTGTTGGTCGGCAACACACACGTGGTCGAGCCCAACCATGAAGAGGTCTACTACCAATATAAAGAAACATGCACTCAAAACCATAGCATTTGATGAAGAAGAAGAAGAAGAAGAAGAAGAAGAAGAAGAGGAAGAGAGAAATGTACCATTGGAGTTCTCGCCATCACCGCCGACGATCACTGGTTCGAGCCACAGTGTGGGTAGGGTTCGATCTCCAAGAGAAAAACATGGAAAGAAAAGTCAAAAATGAGGTTTGTTAGGGGTTTTGATCTCATTTTTGTCATTTTTCGTTGGTTGAACTGCCAAACCCGACTAACGGCACTTAGAACGTTAACGGTATGCATTCCTTCTCCTGGTTGACGTGGAGGACTCTAATTCACAGGTTCACTCGTCCAATGCACCCATGGGTGCACAGAATGCAAACTCTCCAAATTATGACTGGCCACCTTGTCACAAACAAAATGAAAATCCACTTCTAAATGTTTGGTTCTAGAGTGAAAGAATATAGGATTAGCAGTCAGGTGGGTGGCCCCTGCATTATGACACCACAAAATGGGAGGCACAGGGAGAAATATACCCAATTCACCAAGCAAAGATTGAATCCATGTTAATTCAGCAGTTGCGGTGGCAAAAGAGCAGTACTTCGCTTCAATAGAAGATTTGGCAATGGTGTGTTGCTTATGAGAAGCCCAAAAAATAAGATTGGGCCCGAGAAAAATAGCATAACCACTAGAGGATTTGCAGTAATCAGGGTTGCAAGCCCAATCTGCATTCGAATAAGCAAAGAGTTGGAGAGTAGAGGAAGGTTGAAACTGGAGCCCAAATGTCGAGGTGGACTTAGGATAGCGAAGCAACCTTTTTACGGCAATCCAATGTTCTGTAGTGGGTTTGTGCATGAATAGTGAGACCCAATTAATCACAAAGGCAATATCGGGATGGGTAATCATTAAGTATGGCAACATACCAACAATGCTCCTGAAGGTAGATGGATCTGGAAGAGCAGAACTAGATGTAGCAGAGAACGTAGTTGATAGAGACAGGGATGTAGATACTCCCTTGGATTCTAGCATCTTAGATCGTGTAAGAATATCCAAGATGTATTTATGTTGATGAAGAAGAATGCCTTTAGAGTTGTATGAGACTTCAATACCAAGAAAATAATGCAAATTGCCTAAGTCACGTAAAGGAAATGTGGATGCTAATAACCTAATGAGATGTTGAACTACATCACATTTATTGCCAACAATCAGTAAATCATCAACATATAATAGAAAGTGAATGATGAGATTATTGTCATTTCTGTAAATGGATATGGAAGAACCAGTTTTGGAGCCAATAAATCCATGTCCAAGCAAGATGCCAGTGAGTTGTTGAAACCAAGCTCGGGGGGCTTGTTTCAAACCATATAATGAGAGTTTGAGGAGGCACACATGACATGGGTTTTGAGGATCAATAAATCCCAGGGATTGTGTCATAAAAACCTCTTCCTCTAAATATCCATGTAAGAAAGCATTAGAAATAAATGTCTAACTGTCAAATTGTCGGATTAGAAGAAATGGCAAGTGAGAGAATTAGTTGAACGGTTGCAGGTTTTACAATGGGGCTAAAAGTTTATTTGAAATCAACTCGGGCACGTTAATGAAAGCCCTTAGCCACCAAGCGTATTTCTTTCCCTACTTTTTCCTTCAAACCAAACATAGTTATTGTGTAGATAATAGTTAATCTACATTAGTGGTTATTGTGTGGGTACATGTATAATTGTTGTTTGTTCAAATTAATGAACAACATTTTTGAATTGAACTGCAATCAATTCTGAGTGATAGCACAAGCACAAGAGTTTTCCTACAATGAGGCAGAATTATTTCATTCATCTATCTGAAGAAATGAGGATTTTCTATATCATTGCCACGTTTTCAATTAATCCACCCACAAAGGAGGCATGCCGACCATGAGTTCTTCTGGAAGCATATACCAACCCTGAATTTCTGCTTCTGATTCTTCCATGTGATATCAACAATAGACAATGCGTCAATGCCTACTTAAAAACAAGAAAAAAATAATAAACGAAGTCTTTTGTCTCTTGTTCGCTTCCTCTGTTTTTCTTTCATATTTCTAAATCGGAAGAGTGCGATAATGATGATAAAAAGAAAGGCAGGAATCCATGAATTTGAAAACTCCATGCAAACCCTCGCCATTCATCTGTCTGAAACAAATATTTTAATGCTCCAACTCTTTAGACGTATCGCTAGCTCTTTTCCAAGTGTAGCCCGTAGCCACTCCCACTGAACATCGATCACTTGACGCATAAAAAAACGACTCAAAAGAGTAATGATGATGAAGGAGAAAGTACACTTGCATCAAATACACCGTGTTTAGTGCTACCACGTTGATCCTTCACTGGCCAGAAAAATTAGGTGCATGAGAAGATCCTTACCACGTGGCAGATTAGGGAATAAAAGTATAAAGCAGTCTGTGAGGCCAATGCTAGGGGATGGCATTAGATTAGTAGGCCGACGCGTGTCATTAGCATTACGAATAGAAAAAGATCAAAGAGTCAAGACTGGTACTGACTTTCTAGGACCAGTGTCTGGTGGTCCCTACTTTTACTTTTACTCCACTACCTTGATTTTCTTCTTTTGTTTCCCCATATCACAATCTATGGCTCCACACACGGAGCCGGCAAATGCACCATGAAATATGGCAAATTTTGTCAATAGTGGGTCCCCCAGTTTGTCATCAGTGGTGGGTTCCACACAAAATTTTGGATGAATGGTGATCGATAAAAGTCACATTGAGGACCTTCTATATTATACCTTATGGAAGGTTTAGATTGGTCACATGCTGCGTAAATAATGAGGCTTGTCTTGGAAGCTTTCCTGCTGCTTGGCCCGAGTTAATGCATGGTCCATATTAATTTTTCAAAAGCATACCCCCAGATCATCTCAGTGTGTGTTGGCTGTTTGGTTGAAATGACTTGCCTCTAAATCTAGGACTTCCTTTATAATATCAACATTGTTGGAAACCGACTTTTACCGGGGAGAGTTTATCTTTCGCTACTTAATTTTAATTTTAATTTTAATTTTAGGATACAAGCATCTTTCAAAGCTTTCGACTGACGCACAATATTCGGTCATTAACAATTTTTTTTATTATGAATTGACCATGTAAAGCCCTAAAATTTATATGTTGATTCTGGACAATCATAACCATTCGAGTATTGTGCATATATATATATTCGAGTATTGTGCCATATATAATTCAACCACTAATATGGTTCATCCAAATTATGCGCCAAGATCAATCAATTTGGACTCAAGATGATTTTCCGTATTTATATACTTATGTGTTGTTATTCATTGAGAGATATGCCGTATATGATAGAATGTGCTGTGAGATCGGTATGAAGTATGATTTTTGAGGAATAAATCCTGATTCATGAGAGGAGGATGCTTATTGGCAAGCATCAAAATATCCACACACACGGGGATGGATGGTATTAAGTTTGGGATGATAGAAGACATCATCTCAAGCTGATAAAAAAGACAAAAGTATCGATCTTATCAATACCATTGCCCAATTTTTTATGTTGGGTGTGTATCGATATATTATGATCATTGCTTATTATAACCAATATTTGACTGTTTCTAAATTCACCGCTAGCTTTTCACGGTTTACATGGAGAATCCATAAATGAGCCATAGCAGTCTGGGACTGAACTCCATCATTAGGATTTAAGGGTGCAAATTGGACCATGATCAACTTCATCCTATTTTATCAGATTTGGATATCACCCTTTCAGATTTTTAGATCAGAACGGATCAGATCAAATAATAGGATTCAACCAGAGAGACTTGAAAGATTTAGGGGTCGTTTGGCAAGTCTTTTTGAGAAGATCTTGTAGTACTTTTGACAATCAAAAGATATATTCAGCTTTTGAATTAAGACCTAAGCAGTCTGAAGCCCATTTGGTTAAGGCATATCTTTCCACATGAAGACGAATGAAAAAATGCAAAATCACCATTTAGAGCTTTCCAAAAATTGCTCGTTTTGGGCTTCTTGCATCTTTTCGGTGCATCGGCTTTTGACGGCTAGATTTATCACAAACCAAATAGGAAAAAACCAAATCATGATCTACTGGGCTTGTAAATAATCGATAAATTACACGAAAAGACATGCCAAACAAGGCCTTAGTTTCTAAGAGGCTTGATCGGACCCTGGTTTCACATTCTTGGCTTTCAATTTTTAAAGGAACTTGGGTGCATCATCTTCCTACAACGGGAAGATTTGAGGCTTCTTGGGTTAAACACCCTAACTTCATTCAGATTGTGAGGGATGGATGGCATTCGACTTCCAGTGATTTTATTACAAAATGTTCTCAATGTATAGCTACAGTCTCATCATGGGGCAAAGAAGTGTTTTTTGATTCCCCGAAGGGGAAGATCCATCCTATCAATGATAGAATTATAGAAATCCAAAGCTCTATTGGTACAAAGGAAAATATTCTTGAAGTGAGATCCCACTTATTTGATTTGGAGAGGTTATTAGAGATAGAGGAGATACATTGGAGGCAACAATCTAAATGCCATTGCAACATAGCTTTATGGTGTAGGCGCACATGACAAGGCTCAAGATCATGCCATGTGGCATCAATTTGATGAGATCCTGGTCGTCCACCTCTAACTGCCTCCAACCACTCCATGGCAAGGTCAAGTATAAAAGGAGGTGCCTAGCTCAAGGTAAATCCATCTTGCTCACTCTTGCTCACTTGCATTCTTGCTCTTGAGGGACCTCATCTGAGCCCTCGTCTCAAGCTTGGTCTGACCCCTCTTAAGCACTTGACTAACTTGACCATTGGAGTCTCAACCCTTGGGATAACACTCGGGGCCTCTGATGTGTGCTCTCCTCTTACTCTTAGGTCGGACTCATCGGCCTCGAACAGAAACAAAGTTACCTTATTGCCCTCGCCCCTATCCTTGACAACTACAATTAGCGCCATCTATGGGAATGATTCTTAAGAATTCCCCTAAGAAAAGACTTAACTCAATCAACTAAGCATCCGAAATGGATGGTAAATAGGATAACAATCAAAACACACAAAACCTAGTCACCATGGACCAATTCAAGCTAGTCCTCAACAGATTAGATAACCTAGCCCAAAGGCTAGACAAGGTGGGGCACCCGATAGGAGACTGCCCCATTGGGAGCCAGGGGTGAAGGGATGGGAGATCCATCATATGGATGGCCGAATCCTGCAGAAAGGTTGGGCAAAATTTCAAAAAAATTCTTTACCCCCATCTAGGAATCCTATTCCCAGTTTAGAAAACTGCATTTTCAAGGTTCGTTCTTATAATCAAACCGGACCAAATCTGAAACTAAGATTAGGGAGGGATATACCTGATACGGAACCCACACAAAAAGCTCCTCCCAATGTAGGTGTTCACACCCAATCTTGATCAGTTCCAGAATTGTTTCAGAATTGAATGGGGCAGTGAGCACAACTTCAGAATTGTTTCTTCTATCAAGAAACAATATCAAGATCCAATCTTGATCAGTTCCAAGAAATGGAGATCAAACAGGGTAGGGCGGCAAGAGTAGGGAGAAAAAGAACTAAAGGCATAAACAGTCAAACTGAGTTGTCTTCTGTGTTGTGTGTCTTTTTCAGGTCCACCCAGCTTTCTATTTATAGCCATAAAGAGACAACTTCCTAATCTAATTAGGAGTCTCCTGATCCAAATTTGGATCAGGACTCTTTAAGTGATAAGGATAATCCCTTATCTTATCTGTAGATAAATATCAGCTATTCCTAATCAAATTAGGAGTTCCTTGATCCAAATCTGTATTTGGATCGGGATTCTTTAAGTAGATAAGAGTTATCCTCTTATCCTTATCTGTTGATCCAAACCCAGATGCGCCCTTTTCAAATTAATCCAATTAACCCAATTCAAAATGGGTTTTAGGCCCATTAAGCTTTCAGACTCACTTCCTTTTAATGATGGCCAGCTTGGCTCTCTTCGTATGGCATGGGACCCTGTCATTGATCTACACATCAGTCGCATGGGTTCAGCCTAACCTCTGTTACAAAGCTTGGCTAAATTCACTACTAAATACAGTAAACCCATGAGTCCATAATTATGGGCTCTTAATGGGTCCAACATTTACACTAAATGGTCCTTGGGTCCAACCATCTTATGAAGGCCCAAGGACTATGGGCAGATGCAAGATTAGTCCATCAAGTATAACCCTCAATGGTCTCACAGTTAACCTCTTAGCCCTTAATGATCAAACACTACCGGACAAGAAAGGACCTCTCCCTCGGCTACAAGGTACAGTGTTGCATTCTCTACTCACATGGATCCCAGGAATTAAAACCTATTACAAACAATTTGAAACCATAATATATATAAGTATGTCCCTACATAAATATATTTTGAAAAACCAAATTTCAAACACATTTGAAATCCACTACCGGTAGTTTAGGTTTCCATCAGAGAGAGTGCATTTCCCCGATCATTCACTTTGTCCGACAAAGGGGCTGGTCCTATCACTATGATCACCCATTCAGGTGAATTCTTGGATTGTCCCAACATACCCAGGTATTGACCCCCTATAAGGATCTAATTAATTGGCACATCAAAGACAGCCCCAATCCAACACCTAGTGCAGTATCATAATCGAGTGTAAGGGTCAGGTGTAACATTCCAGTTTTGTCCATCTGTCTCCAAGGTCCAAGGCAATACTGGAATTTGATCAGGCACAAGGTTTCAAGAAAAACCCACATTGCATGTACCTCAGGTCTCACCCTAACAGCTGAGACAAGCCACCCAAACCAACTTGGCGGTACATCAGTGTCAACCTTGGTAGGATAAATCTCCCTAGACCTATCCAACGACTGTGAAGGTTCTAAACTAACATGAGTTTCATAAGTGTCTAGTTTAAGGGCATTACACGAAAACACACCACAATAACATGAATCAAATATGTACTTTATTCATTTACAATAAATGTCATAATGTACATCATGTTGATTGGATCTAAGGGCATACACTGTCTAACAAGGGGCGGTACAGTGGGTGCTCACACGCCACTGGTCTAGCGCCCCATTGGCTCTGGCAAGGCTGACCCCTCAATGTCCAATAGTAATAGCCGACAAGTGAGTAAGCCCCCATCAAATACTTCCTAACTCCTTAGCTGAAAAGGGAGATGATCCAACTGGGTCTCATGATAATCATCGGGACTGCGACCGCCACCACTATGCAAAGAGAAATTGGGACGAAAGCGGGTGCTCTAGCCACTATATTCCTCCTCCGAGGGTTGGAGGTCAACACCACAGCTCTCCCCCACCAGTATCGGACCTCTGCAACTTCCTTAATGATCGTTGAGCCCAAAAAGCCCAAGAAGTGTTATCATCCGAGAATTCAAGAAATAGGGTTGACACGTTCCATGTTAGAAAGAACTAGGATAAGGCCTAGGCCCATTTTGACCGATGTCTTGGCAACCTATTGGTGCAGATCGACGCATTTCAAGACTAGATCGGACAGGTGAAGGAGGGTTGAGGTGATGCCTCCACCAAATAGAACCCTGCGTCCAGTCGGATGGACACATTCACTAGCTCTGAACTTACATCAACCAATTCAAAAAGGAAGAGCCCAAAGTCAGAGACCTTGACGTCTTGGTTTCCATGCATACTGCCATCAACAGCCTCCTATAGGACCCCTCGAATGGTCCATCTCCAAGAAGTACATTGCTGCCGAAGAGGTTGAGACCTGTGAGCGCCTCCATGAACCTGAGGCCAACCCCAACCAAGGGGACTCTGAGAAGAAGAGGAAGGAAGGAGACAGTCATGGCCATGGCCACACCAACAAAGACAATGACAAGAAGTTGTTGGCCCCTTCTTTCAGCAAATAAATGCCACTCAACTCAACTCAAGCGCATATTCTCATGCAAGTAGGGAAGGAAGAATACATGAATGGCCAGTCAAGATGAAGAGGAACCCCAAGAGGGGTAATCCCAATAAATATTGTAAGTACCACTACAACACCGAACATGACACAAAGGATTGCTACAAGCACAAAAATGAGATCGAGTCACTTATCTGCCGTGGGCATTAGAGTATGTTGGGGGCGACGCTAGTGCCTCATCCTCATAGCAGTAGCAAGTTGGGGCCCAAGCCCATTACACCCTGACAGAAGTCATCAATGTCATTGTCGGGGGTACAGCCTCAAGTGGAGCGTTGGCCTTGGCTCGAAAGGTGTTTGCCAAGCAACTCAGCATCTAGGGCCTAGCACCCAAGAAGCTGAAGCCAGATGACATCATCTCCTTCTCAAACGATAACCTACAAGGGATCTTGGTTCCCCATGACGATGCGTTGGTGGTGTCTATGACCATCGCCAACTACATGCTGTAGAGGATACTTATAGACAGTGGCTCTTCAGCAGACATCCTCTTCTACGACAGCTTTGAGAAGATGAAGCTGACACCGGATCGGCTACAGCCAGTAGACGTGCCACTGATCGGCTTCTTCGGGGCTATCATCAAGCTAGAAGGAAAAAACACCTTACCAATCATAGTAGGGACAGAGCCATGGTAGGTTTTTAAGATGACCAAACTCTTGGTCGTGAAGATAGGCTCCCCATACAATGCCATCATTGGGAGGTCGACCCTTCATGCAATCAAGGCGGCCATCTCGTCCTACCACTTTGCCATGAAGTTCCCCACCAAACATGGAATCAGAGTCAGATAGGAGAACCAACAGACAGCTAGGCATCTCCAAAAGAAGATTTGTTGTTGGAAGGTCTCGACCTTAGGGATGAACCAGCGAGCCAAGGAATTGACCCCTCGGTCATTGCTTGGTATGCCGACGTCTTTGCTTGGTATGCCGCTAACATGCCAGGAATTGACCCCTCGGTCATTATTCACAAGCTAAGCGTGGACCCGAGCTGTAGGCCAATTCCGCAAAAGAAGTGGAACTTTGCACCAAAGTGTTGGAAATCCATCTGAGAGGAGGTAGACAAGCTACTTGACACCGGCTTCATCCGAGAGGTACATTACCCAAAATGGTTGTCTAACGTGGTCATGGATAAGAAGGCAAACAAAGTGGTGAATCTGTATTAAGTTCATAGATCTCAATAGAAAGACAGCTTTACTTTGCCAAGGATTGACCACCTCGTTGATGCCACCACAGGGCACGAGTTGTTAACCTTCATGGATGCCCTCTCCAGATACAACCAAATCAAGATGCACTCCGAGGATGAGGAGTAAACCTCATTAATCACCGAGCACGAACCCTACTACTACAAGGTGATGCCCTTCAGATTGAAAGGAATGAGAGATCCATCATATGGATGGCCGAACCCTATAGGAAGGTTGGGTGAAATTTCAAAAATTTCTCTCTCCCATCTGAGAATCGCTTAACCTATTTTAGAAAACTGCATTTTCAATGATCAATCTTGAACCAAATCAGACCATATCTAAAACCAAAAGGGAGGAGAGGGATATACCTGAAATGAAGTAATAGTAACTCCTAATGAAGATGTTCATTCCGAAGGAGATAACCAAAACCCGTTTCCACTGAATATGACACAGTGTATGGTGAAGCAGGATCAGCAGGCCGACTCTTCAGCAAGAATCAGATTTTTCAATAAGAATGGAGTAGAGGGCTGGTGAGCACGACTTCAGATTGCTTCTTCTACCAAGAAACAATATCAAGAACAATTATTAATCACTCCCACAAGTGGAGATCGAACTTGGTAGGGGCGGCGAGAACAAGGAAGAACTCTATAGATTGTGGTCTTGTGTCTAGTGTCTTTTTCATGTCCGCCCTGCTCTCTTATTTATAGCTTAAAGAGATAACCTCCTAATCTGATTAGGAAATTCCCGATCCAAATCTTTATTTGAATCTGGACTCTTTAAGTGATAAGGATAATTCCTTATCTTATATGCAGTTCAGGATCAGCTTAATTCTAATCAAATTAGGAGTTTCCTGATTCAAATCTTTATTTGGATCTGGAATCTTTAAGTGGATAAGACTTATCCTCATATCTTTATTTTCTGATCCAAACTTAGATTCACCCTTATTTAATTAATCTAATTAACCCACTTCGAAACTGGGCTTTAGGCCATTAAGTTTATGGTCTCGCCTAACCTCTTAACCTACTGCCCAGTTGGCTCTCTTTGTATGGCGTGGGACCCAAACATTGATCTACACATCAGCCACATGGGTTCAGCCTAGCCTTTGTTACAAAGCCAGGCCGAATTCATTGTATGAGACAGTGAGCCCCTTAGTCCATCACTATGGACTCCTAATGGGCCCAACATTTATACTAAATGGTCCTTGGGTCCAGCCACCTTATAAAAACCCAAGGATTGTGGGCAGATGCAAGATTATCCCACCAGGTATTATCCTCAATGGTCTTACACTTAATCATTCAACCCATAATGATCAAACACTGCCCGACAAGAGAGGACCTCTCCTTCAACTACAAGGAACAGTGTTGCACTCTCTACTCACATGGATCTTGGGAATTAAAATTGTTTGCAAACATTTTGAAACCAAAATATATATGCATATCTCTATATAAATATATTTTTCAAAAACAAATTTCAACAGTTGAAATCAATTGTTGGCAATTTAGGTTTCCATCAGAGAGAGTGCATCAATGATCATTCACTTTGTCCGACAAAGGGGCTGATCATGTCACTATGATCACCCACTTAGATGAATTCTCATATTGTCCCAACATACCCATGTTTTGACCCCCTCTAAGGATCTCACTGATTGGCATATCAAATACAGTTCGATCTAACACCTAGTGCAGTACCATAATCGAGTCTAGGGGTTAGGTTTAACATTCCAATTTTGTTCATCTATCTCCAAGGTCCAAGGAGATGCTAGAATTTTGGTTTGGTTCAAGGTTTCAAGAAAACCCACACTACATGTACCTCGGGTCTCACCTTGGCAGCTGAGACAAACCTCCCCAACCAACTTGGTGGTACATCAATGTCAACCTTAACATGATAAATCTCCCCAGATCTATCCAACGGGTATGAAGATTCTAAACTAACATGAGTCTCATAAGTGTTCAGTTTAAGGGTATTACACAGAAACACACCACAATGACATGAATCAATTATGTCATTTATTCATTTACAAGAAATGTCAAAAGATACATCAATCTGATTGGAGCTAAGGGCATAGCTGTCTAACAATTACTTGACGCCTCATTAAAACACCTGGACCAATGAATTTGAGCCTAATAGGCTTAAAAAGCTCAAATACCAAACAGACCCCCACTTGAAATTAAGAAATGACAAAACCTTATTTAAAATTTCATCAAATTTATGTTGTTTGCCACTGTCAGCCCAAATACGAGGCTGCAACTAGGAAGGGCAGGGAATGGAGGGAGGGATCCTCGGGTACTGCACTTGTTAACAAGGGAGAGCTAGCGACCTATATAGGATAGGAACTTGTTTCCGTTAATCGACTTCTTTCCCTTGCGTCGATTCCTATCCCTATTCTCCTAGTCACCTTCCTTGCCTACGGCACCAATAGCAAGAAAGTTGGCATGCCCCAATCCCTCATTGGATGCACAAAATCCATAAGAAGCCTTCCAAACTCAAGAATATTTGTTATACAAAGAAGGGTCAATTGCAGGCTCTTCTCTCTCAAAATCTTTTCCTATTTCAATGAAAGCGGTCTATTAAATCATGTACACTATAGCTAGATGAATTCTAACCCATCTCCCTCCCTTTTCCTCTAAAAATAAAGGCTCAGGTCGAGCTTGAGGGGAGAGGAGCAGTTTCCCAACTTCTGCAATGCACCTATTCTGCTTGAAATCTCGAAGTTCCTACAACCAAGCTCAAACCTCATCACCTATTTTCCAAACTTAACACCAAAAATGCTTAACCCAGCTGTATGCTTTGATCAAGATTCATCTAAAGTCCTTTTAGCTACAAGAAAGTTTGTTTCAAGGTCGTACACAAGAGGTAAGCCTCTCATTCCACCGTCTCTCTACTTGTAGTTTAATTTTAATTTGCTTAAAATTCCTAACACCCTAGGAAACTTGTATTCTCATCTTCCTCCAAATTGAGAAAATGAGGCTGAGAGGCAAGGGTCTTAGGGAATCCGATACCTAAGACTCAATAACATCACCTCAAATCAATTCTAGGTGAAGTTTGGAACATTTTCGCCAGACTTCAGGAGCTTTGACCAATCCTGTTAATTCATGCTTCACTAGAATTTGAATTTGAATTACTCCTGTAGTGGGCTGCTATAGAAACTTAGAGAGAGCGATCCAATTTTTTGAACCCGAAACCTTTCAGTTCAGTGCCTTTCCCATGGATGATGGAGTTACTATCAATGAGCTAAAGTTAAACTTTCAAGTCCAAAAATGATGGCCCATTTCCTCTAAAAAATGGGTGGCAACTCCATCTCTTTGAACCAGCCATGAGCTTCCTGAAACTCATACCAGCACTATCAGTTGAGGCCCACAATCAAAGCACAAGTACTGGCAGACTTCCTGGTGGAGATCACCTCCAGTAGAGCCCTCGGCTAGGCACCCAACGAAGATAGATGAGGGGCCTCAATCTACTTGGAGACTGTTTGTAGATGGGTCTTCCGATGCCAAAGGCAGTAGGGCAAGCCTCATACTTCTCACCCACATGACAACAAGGTGGAAAATGCACTATGGCTTGACTTCCCTACCTCCAACAATGAAGCCGAGTATGACATCCTGCTTGCCAGACTACAACTTGCCAAATACCATGAAGCCGAGCACATTGAGGTCTTCAGCGACTCACAACTGGTCGTGAATCAAGTGAACCAGGAGTATGAAGCCAAAGAACCAAATATGGCTAAGTACTTGGCAAAATTTTGGGAGCTAGCCAACCACTTCTAGCACCTCACCCTGCAACAGTTTCCTCGGGCCAAGAACATGAGAGCCAATGCCCTACCTAAACTAGCAAGTAGCTTGGGTTCAGCCCTCGGCCACATTATACATGTTGAAAAGCTTGCACGGCCTAGCATTGAAGAGAAGTAGGTGTGTCCCATCCAATCCAAATCCTATTTGATGGAATCCATCCTCACCTATCTACAACATGAGCACCTCCCCTCCGACAAGAATGAAGCAAGGAAAGATCGACGACAGGCATCCCACTACGCCCTGCTCAAAGACAAACTGTATAGAAGATTTTTCACCTTACAATACCTCAGATGCCTTTGCTGAGAGAAGGGTGAGTGTGTGCTCAGAGATAGTTTAGAAGTGTGACTGATGCCATAGACACTCCAACATCTCTCATCAGCCAACCACAACCCTCTCGGCCCATAGTAGTCTGTGGCCCGCTACAAAGTGAGAAATTGACCTCCTCAAACCGTTCCCTCAAGCCATTGGGTATAGGAAGTACCATGTCGATGTAGTAGAAAACTTCACCAAATGGGTTGAAGTCAAGCCCTTAGCAACCATCATGGCCAAGACAATCCTAAACTTCTTATAGAAAAACATCATATGTCGTTTCAAAATCCCCCACATGCTCGCCACTGACAACGAAAAATAGTTTGGCGATGCAAGATTCGAAGAATGGTGTGCAAGTCTTGGAATAAAGCAACAGTACACCTTGGTCAGCTACCCCCAAACCAACGGCCTAGATGAGGTCACCAACCGAACCATCCTAGATGGATTGAAGACAAGGTTGGACAGAGCCAAGAGACTTTGGGCAGATGAGCTATACAACATCCCTTGGGCCTACTGGAAGACACCTAGGATCGCCACAAGTGAGACCCCATTCAACTTGACATATGAGACTGAGGTTGTCATCCCAGCAGAGATCGACCATCCGACGCTTCGGATCGAGGTGTACAATGAGGCCGAGAATGATGAAGAGTTCAAAAGCAATATGGACCTATTGGAAGGCATTTCAGAGCATGCTCAAGTTAGAGTTGTGGCCTATCAGCAAAGGGTTGCCATATACTACAACTCCTGGATGAGAGAGTGGAAGACTAGTACCAACAGAATCAGGTAGGTGGTCGGCCCCAGCACATTTCATCTAGAGTACTTGAGTGGAAGACCGGTACCTCATACTTTGAACTCCGAGAACCTCTGAATGTACTACTAATGATGTAGCCTCATTATTGAAAGCTTTATCAATGAAGTGTGCAAAGTTCCTCCCACCTTGGCTGAAATTTTCAGTGTAAACGTTCTTACTCCATATAGCCACCTGGACTCTATGGCTGCACGACTAGCCATGGCACATAACCTTCACTAAGGTTATACGCTCAAATTGGACGATGACCATGGCACACAACTGTTGAAGAGTCATATGCCTATTCGCCTTTTAGCTAAGGCAAAGAACTTTTGGGACCTCGGTCATGGTATTGGCCAACTACATCGGCCTACTACCCAATGCAAACTAAGATGAACAAGCGCACCAAATGGGTAATGCTACTTTGCTAAGGCAAAGGCATTCCACGACCTTGGCTGGGCATGACTCGCTAGGCCTCGGCTGCGCGTGAGTCCATTAGTTAAATCCCTCAGGAAGGATAAGCTAGGAAGGCTAAGGCAATCTCCTCCCTTTCCTTCTTGCTAAGGAAAGGGACCCCAAGTTTTCGGTGGCAAAGCTTGGCCTCAACCTAATTGCCTTAACGAGAAAGAAGAATAGGCCAGGTAAGCTAAGGCAATCGTGTCCCTCTCCTCCTCGCTAAGCAAAGGGGGCCCCGATTCCTCGATAGTGAAGTTTGCCCTCAACCTAATTTCCTTAACCAGAAATCCTAAGTAAGTGGCTAAGTAAAAGATATAAAGTTTTTCTTGAACTTATGCCCTATCAAAGGAGGGCATCAGCCCTTTGCCATAGCAAAAAAAGGAAGAAAAAGTAAAGAAAAAATGAAAAATAAAGAGAAAAGAGAGAAGGAACAAAGTTTGAAAAAAACTTAGTCTGCTTCATTAAAGAACTTGGGAAGTTGAGCCTAGTATCCCTTGAATTTTTCTTGTAAAAATTAGAGGATGATCTATATCAGTCCCAAATGGCTGAGTTCGAACTGGGAAAAACTGGAAGACAAAAGGTGTAGAGAGAACCAAGAACTACAAAAATATAATGTTGTCTTGGATTGGTCCGCCCCCTCCTCGTTTATAATCTCTTATGGAGATATCTCCTAATTAGATTAGGAGGTAATCCAGATCTAAATCAAATTTGGACTCTAATTAAAGATATACCTTATCTTCTTATTAGATTAAGTGCTCTATACCCATGCCATACAATTCAGGCTCACCACATGCACTAAAGACATGGAAGATAGATCAACACTTGATGTCACAGCTATACACCAGGTAGCTAATGCATGTTGTAGGTGGCTAAATAGGTAGCACCAATTGGGCTCTAGGTGCCTAAGCCAGACCCTAGGTGTCTCAACCAAAAACCAACTGGCCTGAACCGGGCCACAGGTGTTTAGACCAAGCATTATGTAGCCAAGCTCAAGTAACAGGTGTCTTGGTAAAGCTCCAGGTGTCTTATTTGAGCTCCACCGAGGCAAAGCAAGCTCCAAGTGTTGAAGGCTACGATAGGTGTCCTAAATCTACCTAACATGTATGTATCCTGATAGGTATACCAAAACCTATTTAAGGGGCATATGAGCATTCAATTAAGACTTTATGAATCCCATAATTCTCAACCACTTTTGAAAACGTGATACTGACTTGACTGTCAAACCTACAAGCTCAAGATATCACCCCGGACCCTTTGACTTTGTCTCCTTATACAAGAAATCACTGAGCTCATTCGAAGACCACCACTTTTCGGTGGCGTCAATGACCTTTCTAAAAGGATCTGGTATGCAATCTTGATAATGGTAAGAGTGGAGGAACATTCACTTTGGTCAATACGAGATTGGAAGAATTTCTGGTTTGAGTTGGAAGATCCTTTCAAACCCTTTCCCCTATCTATTTTTTTTTCTAAATCTATGACAATGATGTGGAGAATTTGGAAAATAAGATGCAAGATTGTATTTGATAATGCCCTCATTGATCCTCAAAGAGTGGTGCTTAATATTAATTCCCAGATCAACGACCTCCTCTCTTTCCATGTCTAAGGAGGGCTCATTTGAAGTTTTAGATCCAAACCGACGGATCCCACCAGCTATTCATTAGCAAAGTGGTTGCTCGTGATCATTGAGGCTCATCGATAGTTGCAAGATTGAAGCCTTTTCCTCCTTGTTTTCCTATTGAAATCGAAGCTCTAGCCCTTCTCCGAAGCGTTGAAGCTGGATTTGGAATTTCACTTTCACCATGTTTCAATTGAAAGAGATGCATTAATTGTCATAAGGTCCCTATTGGAGTCCTCTTTAAACTCCCCTTGTTATATCCATTAGATAATTTCTGATTGCAGGGCATTGTTAAGACAAATCTCTGCTTTCTCGATTTCTTTTGTTGTGAGATCCTATAAGCAGGTGGCTCATCTTCTCGCAGAGAAAGACCTTTCTATCTCTAGTGTGCGCACTTGGTCTATCAGTCCACATTTTATTGTCTCTGCTGTTGAAACTGATTGTAACATGAGCTTATAAAATTATTGAAGTTTTCCTTTCTGGCGTAAAAAAGAACAACTATGATTCATGCATACTGTAGGTACACAGTGGTCACTAAGACCATCAGAATACAGAGGGTGTTAAACCAACGCTACATGGAGGCCTATGATGAATCCATAACCCATCGCACGTTCGCGATAAGTTCATCACAGATATGCGATTGCGATGAACTTCAGCTAGCATGAATCTGCGATAAAGTTAAGACATGCATGAGTTTGGGATGAACCCCAAGCACACGTGGATCTACAGTGAATCCCGAACACACGCGGGGTTGCGATGAACCCGACGCTATTACATGAACTGTGGAATCACGATATATTGGGAATAAATGCCAATTACACGTGCGTCTTTTAATTATATATGCAGGTAAAACGTCAAACGGTGATGTCACCTGCACCATGTCGGAATACTAGGGTCACATACGGAGAGAATCCAGAAGGGATAGGATTCTCTAAATCTCTTAATAGTCAAACAAAAGGAAATATCTCATTTCCAAATAGAAAATATTCATTTTCCTAACAGAGCAATTCTTCCCTAGGGGGACAATACAATTATAACTCTGACCTAGGGTTTCTCACAAGGGAATTCTCCCTTCCCTCTTCCCTTCTCCTCTCTCTTTTCTGCCGCCATCTCTGGACCTTCAGAGACTTGACCTCCATAGCCTTACCATGGTTATTACACATACCATCATCATGTGAACCTGTGAATTGACATGCTTCCCACTTTATAACCTTAAATTCTTTGCAGTGAAAGGCCAAAGTTCACCCTAACCATCAAATTTTCAAGGAACAAAGGCAAGGCTGAAATAGTTGAATCTTTGAAGGTCAAAGGAAACGGTAAGAATTGGTTAGGGTTTGATGAAAGTGTCAAGACCCCCAAAGGGGCTGATGTACATATCCTGTAGTGAAGGATAATCAGGCTATCATAGATATTGTGACCATGGAGAAAGAGGGGAGGAGAGAATGTGAGAGAAAGGGTTTTAGAGAGAAAATAAGTTGGGTTTTTTTTTCTTTCAAATAAGTTGGGTTTTTTTTTCTTTCAAATAAGTTGGGTATTGGATCTTAGATACCCCCTAGATCTGAGAATGAGCTATTTATACATATTTAAACAAAACCTTTTAGAATTCTCTAATAATTTTACCAACTCATCATGAATGAATAACTATGATCCATATGCATGCTTTCCTCGACTGATGATTAGGCCACAGTAGAACGGATGCACTTACCTATACAACCAAACGAACTTAACCATAGTCAGATAACCAGAATTGGATTTGGAATCAAAATCTTTTAGAATCGGAATCGGAATGGTTTATTCTTATAATCTGTTTGGTTTAGATAGGAATCAATTGGCTATTTATACAATCAAACGGATTTCATTCATTCCAATTATGTCCAACCAAACAGTTGGAATTAGAATGCCCCATTCCAATTTTGATTCCAGACCCTTATTCCTGCAAACCAAACGAGCCCTTAATTTGTAACCAATGATCAAGTAAGCAATAAGGTGGTGATTTATGAAATTTACAGAAAATAGTCTAATAAATTATAGCAATTGTTTAGTGACCAAATTAACGCTAATCCTTGAAGGATTAAGAAGGGGTATGTTGGTTCATGTGTACAATACCTACTTCAGCATGTGGGTTGAGTCGTTTAAACAGATGTGTGTTCATTCAATGGTTTGAAAGAGGAAGGTTAATGGTGAAGATAATTAACCAAAAGATATATGGTATAGCAAATGGATAGATTGATGGTTTGCATTTTAGTTTTAGATGATAAAGCATCATATACATACATCAGGGAGGGAGCTTCACCATCATAATTAAAGTGGGTCCATTCTCAATTGTTGCTTCCTGCCATTTCTCCTCTACTCAGCCTTTTCTTTTAGTGAAACCCATTGTTTTTGCAATCTATGAATATTGACCAAGTGTAGAACTTAAACTGGCTCAAGACCACAAGCATCTCTGTACATTGGACCAGAAATCTTTTTTATGGTATCCTATGAAGATTAGATTTGAATTTCAACTTAACTTTTTTTATTTTATATTCTTTATGTGTATTTGTATCAAAATGAGAGATATGGAGTTGTGTCAAAATGTCAAACTAAAAATTGTTTCAGTTAGAAGGGAAATGTGAGGTGCTGTAAGAGCGAAAATGTTAGGGCAGCTGAAAAGGAAAGGACATGTTTCTTTTTGTTAAATTTTTTAAACTACTTTTATAGTTTACCTAATTTTTTAAACTCTATTCCCACCGTTCACTTCATGCGAAATGCTTAAAGTACCCTGCGACTTAAAAAATACAAAGCTCTTAAGTCTGAGACAATCCTGTAATTCCGGATGAAATTACATGAACAACCAGACGAAGAAAAGAGGCAAATGCTGCCGCCGTCGCCCAGTGCATAGGGAGATTGGGACTGTTGAAAAGGTATCGCCTCGAAGAAACGAGAGCGATGATAGAAGATTTAACGGTCGAGATTTCTTGTTAAAGAGATCATACTCATTCGGATTCGAACGAAACTTCACAGTGGATCGGTTTGTGAAGGAGTCGGCAACAACATCACCTTGGAGATATCGTAGAGGGAACTTTTGGAGCAAGCGGCCATCACCTTTTAGCTCATTGTCTAAACCAAGGGTTTTCTCTTTCCGTTACTACAGAGGCATGAAATCTCCTTTCTTTCGACGAAGAGGACTGTTTCCATTATCAGAATCAAGCGTGAGATACTCCGGCGGAGGATCGTTGCGACGGACTAAGTCGTTGACCAGCCGATTGAGGTGTGGAGATCTCAAGGAATTGCTATCACCGGAAAGATTGAATTTGAGCCGAAGATAGCATGATTGGCAAATGAACTGAAATCGGATCACTGGCGAGAATTACCGGAAATAGACGGTGACGGTGGGTTGCGTGGTGCAGATATCTGGGATCGTTTCTTTAATGGATGTCGCATGCCGAAACCAATGAGTTGACGGCTTTGTAGTGGCCAGTGGTCACGACTCATGAAAGAACGGTGCCATTAATGAAAATAGACGACAGAACCTATGGAGCTTTCTTCCTCTCTTCTGTTTGTGTACCGCTGCCGACGGGTAATGACGAAGTTGGGTGGAACTCATAAATGCTAGAGTTAGAACATTAGCAATAGTCTCTTCAGCCAAACTTCACTCTTCCTTCTGGTCTGCTTTAGCATGGAAATGCGGGAAAATCACACCCAGCGAACAAAGCCAATGTTTAATGTCAGAAAGTATGGCTTTCTCCGGTGCATACGGTGCGGACACAGTGTAGTTTTCTTGGGTGATCTGGTGTTGATGGAGACTGTGGGAGGAAGATAGAGGGAAGAGAGAAAGAGGTCGGAGGATGAATGGTGTGTGAGTAGAGAGAAAAGAGAAGGGTATTTTTGGGTTTTAAAAAATTTTAAATGTCACATGATGTCATGTGTGTACTGATTTTAATGGAATATTAATATGTGAATGATAAGGGTAGAATTAGTCAATTGTGAGAAACATAGGGGTAATGTTAGTCAATTTTAAAACAGTAAGTTAACACTTAGTCAATTAGCTAAACCATAAGGGTAGTTTAAAAAATTTACCCTTTCTTTTTCTTTGTTATGTGTGTACTTTAAATTCTTTCTTGTGGCTTCTATGGATAACTCCAAATTAAGTTGAGAAAAACCCCAAGGCAAATTTTCATAGTGATTTATGATGGAAGTGTAGGTATGGACCTGATCCATATTCAGTTTATAGGTTCGACCTGAATACAAAGAATTGTGTAGTTTGAGGGTTTTTTTCTTGTATGTATCTTTTGGTTTGAAAGAGAAGTTAACAATTTTTGGGGTTTATGGTTTCTGTGAAAGAGATTTTGCACAATTATGTAATCTCTATTGTTGATTCTATAGTTCATATTTTGTTTCTCCTTGGCCCATGGACATTGGCTAGCTATAAGCCTGATGGGGATCGACTTACCCTCCAATGATGCCTCAACACATGGTGGTGTAAGGGACACTTTATAGCACCACATCACGACACATGGCAGCACAATGCTTGACAACACCTTGGATCACGAGTGGCAACTCAACCTAAATATCCTAATGGCTACCGACCTCCGACCTAGAATGGACACCAGATTGTGTTGCTCACCAAGGACATGCATCCGACCTGAGCTATCTCTAATGTGAAGGGCATACTTCCGACCTCGGGCTACCTCTAATGTGAAGGACATGCTCCCAACCTGGCCTAACTTTGGCATCAAAGTTGTGGAACCAACTTATAAGCCTGATGGGGATCGACTTACCCTCCAATGATGCATCAACACGTGGTGGTGTAAGGGACACTTTATAGCACCACATCACGACACATGGCAGCACAATGCTTGACAACACCTTAGATCACATGTGTCAGCTCAACATAAATATCCTAATGGCTACCGACCTCCAACCTAGAATGGACACCAGACTGTGTTGCTCACCAAGGACATGCATCTGACCTGAGCTATCTCTAATGTGAAGGACATACTTCCGACCTCGGGCTACCTCTAATGTGAAGGACATGCTCCCAACCTGGCCTAACTTTGAGATCAAAGTTGTGGAACCAACTTATAAGCTTGATGGGGATCGACTTACCCTCTAATGATGCCTCAACATGTGGTGGTGTAAGGGGCACTTTATAGCACCACATCATGACACATGGCAGCACAATGCTTGACAACACTTTGAATAACAAGTGGCAGCTCAACCTAAATATCCTAATGGCTACCAAGCTCCGACCTAGAATGGACACCAGACTATGTTGCTCACCAAGGACATGCATCCGACCTGAGCTATCTCTAATGTGAAGGACATACTTCTGACCTCGGTCTACCTCTAATGTGAAGGACATGCTCCCAACCTAGCCTAACTTTGACATCAAAGTTGTGGAACCAACTTGTACCACGCACAACCTCAAATTTCCACCTTGTGGTGTCGATACCCCGACTACCTCACTTTGCAAAGAAATGGGCCTTGAGCATTTTCCAAATTCAGGAATTGTGAACATGCCATCCTAACTGCCTGGACATCCCCACTAAGGCCTACCGCAATGCTTGCCCTTCACCTCACATTCTAGCTAAGGCATTAGCTCTATATAAAAGTAAGCAGTTGCCGTCTGATATGACCTATTGCATTTCGATTCCTGCTCTAACATTTCTACCACCTTAGAAAACTCAATTGTTAGACAGTGTATGCCCTTAGGTCCAATCAGATTGATGTACAAATACATTTATTGTAAATGAATAAAAGTATGTTATTGTTTCATGTTAATATTGCTAGGTTTCTATGAAATTACCTCTTAAATTGGAGACTTATGAGATTTGTGTTAATTTAGAATGTTCTCAGCTGTTGGATAGACTTGAAGAGTTTATCCTATCAAGGTTAACACTAATGTGTTGCGAAAGATGTTGGGGCAGCTTGTCTTAGCTGCTAGGGTTAGACCCAAAGTACATATAGTGTGTGTTTTGTTGAATCACTAAACCCGGTCCATTTTTTACGGTCCATTTTTTAGTTATGCTCTGGACCTTGGAAATTGATGGGCAAAACTAGAAAGTTACACATAACCCCTAGATTTGATTATGGTACTGCACTAGGTGTTGGATTGGACTGTCTTTGATGTGCCAATCAGTAAAATCCATTGAGGTTGAAAACCTGGGTATATTGGGGTAATCTGAGAATTCACTTAAGTGGGTGATCACAGTGATAGAATTGGCCTTTTTGTCGGATAAAGTGAATGATAGGGTTTAAACTCTCTCTAATGGAAACATAAACTGTCGGTAGTGGATTTCAACATGTTTTATGAAAAATGTTTGCAAAAGGTTTTAATTCCTAAAATCCATCTGAGCAAAGAATGTGGCATTGCACCTTGCAACCAGGGGAGAGGTCATTCCCTATTGGGCAGTGTTTGATCATTATGGGCCGAGAGGTTAAGTATAAGAGACCATTACAGGGCTGATGGGTTTTATCTTACTTAAGTTCATTATCCTTGGGTCTTCATAGGATGGTTGTATTCATGGATCATTTAAGTGTAAATGTTGGGCCCGTTTTGAGACCATAGTGATATGGTCAAGGGTTCACTATGTTTAGTAGTGAATTCAGTCAGCCCTTTTCGCAGAGGCTGGGCCGGACCCATGTGGACATATGTGAAGTCATTGTGGGGACCCACGCCATACAAATCAGGCATAAGTTGGCCATGCAACAGTCTTGGGACGTGAACCTTATAGTTGATGGGGCTAAGCCACATAATTAATATGATTGCTTAAGTTGTCATGTCATATGGGGTGAATTTAAGTTTGTAAATGTGTATGGAGCACACATCCTCTTAAGAGGATAAGGCTTATCTCTTAATAGAATCCAAATCCAAATTAGATTTGGATAATCTCCAAATTTGATTAGGATAAGTGCTCTATAAAGAGATAAAATAAGAAGAGGGCGAATTGGTAAAAAACTCACTCTCTATTCTGCTCTCTCTTCTTCTTTTGTCTTCCAAGAAACCCTAGTATGACCACATCTATTTTGGGACTGATAAAGATCAATTTTCTTTTGATTTTTGTAAGAAAAATCCAGAGGAATTTCATGCTTACCTCCCCAGTTTGATCCAAGCAATTGGATTGTAATTTTACTGAAAATTGTGTTGTTGAATCGGCTTCAAGAATACTCTATGCCATCTCCAGTGAAGGCTGGTTTTAGGATTGATTTGGGCATGAACCTCCACCTTGGGACCTGTGTTTGTGGCATTCGTATTAGGTATACACCTCCCTCTTTGGTTGGTTTCAAATCTAGTCCGGTTCAGTGCAAGATCGATCCTGAAAAATGTAGTTTTTTAAACATAGGGAATTCAATTCCTAGAAGAATTAGGAAATTTTTGAAATTTCTCCCAACCATCTAGCATAGTTCGGCCATCCATATGATGGATCCTAACCCTTCATCAATATGTACTAACTTAACCATCTAAGTCCATAGCTTGGGACAAGTATCCATGCCCTCTAATTATTCTTTCTTTTGTATATTCCAACAATCCATTTTTGAGCTCGAGAGTCTGAGTTGCAATAGGGATCAACTGCCTTTTAATTCATTTTCTTGTGTCATTTGAGTTTGTATTTTTGGGTTTTGTGCAATACTTCTTTTCCTAAACTGAATTACAATACAAGGTTCATTCTCATGAAATCTGATGAGTATGAAAGATTTCAAAAAAAAAAAAAGAAAGAATTGTTTGTTAAAGACAAAGTACTTCTTTCGTGCCCCTGGTTAAAGAGTGATGTTGATTTGTAGGAAATAGTATAATTGATGTTTAAATTGGCTTCCCCTTGAAAGCTTTAGAACATAATTGGCTGGGCAAAGCCTAGGGTGGCAGTGTGGAGCCATACCCCCCTCCCCGGTGCCTTAAAATTCCCCACAATCCTCATTTACATCCCACTTATTAAGGGATGAGCATGGGTCAATTTGCTTAGGTTCTATGGTAGAACCTAGAACCTAACCTGTAGGGGACAGTTCCAAGTTTTTGGAATCTAAACCTACCCTGTAAAGGTCAATTCCAGGGTTGGATCTGGACTTGGTAGTTCCGAGGTTAGTTCCATGGTCTACCATGGAACCTATTAACTTCTTCCTTTACTCCCCCCCCCCCCCCTTCCTTCAATAAAAAAAATAAAAAAAAAGAATCATGTTTATAAAAACTTGATTTTCAATAAATATAATATATAGTTTAAAACTTATATTATTTTTATTGATTAAATTGAGTAACTTAATATGTAGATTATCATTATATAGTTCAAAACTTATAATTTAAGTTTAAATATTGTAAACACTACATTTTACATTAGTTATTGTACATATTCAAATATTAAAATGAAACAAATGATCAAATAACTTAACTCAATGGTCAAGTGAGACCATGGCCTTCATGAGTGCTTGGGTTCAATTCTTTACATCCTCAAAAGTATTTTGGGGTTTATTTCAAGGCAATTAAGTTTGGTTCCAAGGCATATTCCACCAAGGTCAGTTCAGGTAGGGTAAACCCCTAGACCCTGGAACTTTCCTGGGTAGGATCGGTTCCATTCAGTTCTGGGTAGAACCTACTGATTTGCTAACCCCTACCACTTATATTTTGACCCTCTATTCATATTCATTATCTGTTGACCCCTCTAGTTCTTGTTTATTAACTTTTGACCCCTGAAAAAATCCTGGCTCTAGCATATCTAAAACAGCCACTATTGTTCCACTCTCCTCACGTCGGTCAATTTAACAAGCTCTATTCTTCCATTTTCAAGGAAAAGCACGGCCCTAAAACTATCCCTTGCAATAGGGATTGACCTCACTTCATCTTTTAATGTTCTAGCAATTGCCCTCTTCATTTGGGGGAGTATAAATGAACGAACAAGAGATCCAAACCATACTAAATATTAAAATGGTTAACGGATTAAAAAAACCATTAACAATCTCTCTATAAGCAAAAATCCACCAAAAGCATTTGATGTTCAAAATCCAAAAGATCAAAAATCAGTTTCGTTGAGTCAAACTTTAGATCATCATACATCTCCGTAGTGGATCAAACATTTTGCCCCTTTGTGTTAATGAATTATAATTTGATATTTTGTTGATTGTTTTAAATGAATTACTTAAATGAATTATAATTGAAATTTCATGGAGTGTTTAGCTGGATGTATTTATCTCTCTTTTAATTAATAATGAATTATAAATGAATTTCATGGAGTGTTTAGCTAGAAGTCACTCTCTCTCTCTCTCTCTCTTAATTAATATCGAACAAAATCATTGTTATTTGGTCATCTTTAAAGTAGGTTCAATTGTCACTATTTAATTATTTTAAAATGTGGATTTTGAGTGTGGTCCCACAATTTTGATTATGGTTATTGGGGTTAACTTTTCCATTGGTTTATAAGTAGTTTATGTTCAATCTCAAGATATTTGAGAATGTCTCATCCGAAATATCCATTTCAAATGGTCAATTTTTTTTCTAAAAACATTGCTAGACAGAGTTTAAAAATTGATTTCTATTATGAGTGTCTTAATATCAACAAACAAAGAAAAATACTTGGGTGCCCTGATTATTCAAGGCATAATTGATAAGAAGGCTTTGATAACATCACAACTAAAATTAATAAGAAAATTTTGGGTTGGAAATTGAAAATTGTTTTTAAAGATGAAAAGTGATCGTTATCAAATAGATTTTGAATGTGGTTCTTCTATTTACAGGGCGGCAACTAGCTAGTTGGTAAGGTCTCTTGGATCAAATCCCACCCGCACCTAGGTTAGGGGTAATGAGTTTGGGGAATGGGCCACCCCCATAGTGTAGCCTCATGGAGCAAAAAAAAAGAAAATGAAAATGCAACTCTTCTATTTCAAATGATGTTCAAATGAACATACCCCCAAAAAGATTGATAAAATTGAAGGTCAGTTCTTTTGAGGCCCAAGAGAAAGCAAATGAGCAATTGTAGGACAAGTTAGAAAAGGCTTTACAAATTAATGACTTTTATTTTTGGGAAAATCAATAAAATATCCCTAGAGTTTCTAAAAAATCTATAAGAAGTATTTTTCCTCTTTGTGCTAATGATTTGGTATTTGAATTTGAGGGAAAATCAAGTATTTTGTTGATTGTTTAAAATGAGATCAAAATAGGACAAATTGAACCCTCCATTGTTAACTTCTTGCTGAATTGTATAATAGGATAAAAATGGAATTCTTTTATGCTTCTTAAATAACTAAACATGTTTAATTTTTTTTTTTTGATAACTCACAATATGTCTAAATAGACATCTACAAATTACAAAATTTAATGAGTTGTAATTGAAATTGCATAGAGTATTTAGCTAAACAAATTTAATTACTCTAGACACTTGGAGCTATATGTTGATTTGTAGATGAATGACAAATTACTTGGAATCTATAAGTGGCAATAGATCTTGAAAGCTTTTGGACTTTTGCTTATACATCTCTCTCTCTCTCTCTCTCTCTCTCTCTCTCTCTCTCTCTCTCTCTCTCTCTCTCTCTCTCTCTGTGTGTGTGTGTATATATATCTGTCTATTGAGAAGATATAAATTGTAAATTGAATACTATTTTTGACTTCATTCTATTCTCTTTCATTAAGTCTCATATTAAAGGTTAACTTCCATTCTCTCTCAATGAATCATATGTTTAATATATTTTTGTTTCTCGTCATAAAATTTCACTAATTAAATTTGTGAATACGAGTGGCAAATTTTCACCCAAAATGCCCATTTACTTGGTGGGTTGTATGATCAACCCATCACCCAACCTACCCATTTAAATGGGTCGGGTTGTGGATAACCTTTGAGTTAACCATCACCGATATAAGTATTAATTCCTTAGCTTCCTTTTTATTTTTCTTCATTTGAATTAAATAATTTATAGTGAATGCATTAATTTTCTATTAATTATTGACTAAATTTAGTTTTGTCTTGAATCAACACACTTCACCCAACATAAATCCAAATCAATTTGACCCGAATTCGAACTAGTTCAACGTGGCCTGACCCGATCTAGCATATACCAATTCGGGTCAACCTGAATCCGAAATAGACCCTCGGTGAGATGGTTAGATACCGCTTGCTCTGCCTGGATTGGGCCGACCAATCCAACCAGTATTCACAAAGTCTGACCCAACCCAGCACAAGCCAATCCAGGTCAACCCGAATTCAAAATAGACCCCGGGCGGGATGGTTTGGTACCGCTAACTCTACCTAGTTTGGGTTGTTTGGTTCAACCAATATTCACACAATCTGACTCGACCCGGTACAAGTCAATTTGGGTCGACCCGAATCCAAAACAATTTCAGGCGGGATGGTTTGGTGTCCTCGTGCTTTGCCTAGTTTGGGCCGTCCGCCCGATTAATATCTACACAATCTAACCCAAATCTGGACCGACCTAATTTACTTATGTTGACCCGTTCTGGGTCAGTTGGTTTGGTCCCAAACCCATGCACAAACCTAATATGGTCGGGTCCAAGTCAATCCACCACTGACTGAACTGGTCCGGTCTAACCAGACTGATCTAGATCTAAATGGTTCAACCACCCCTGATGTGATTAGCTCGAAGACAATCCAATTAGATAGTTCAAGTTGGTATGACCGATTTGAACCTAAGTGGTTCTATCAAATCCAAAATCCGAACATAGTAAAATGGCTTCGTCGCTTGTGTAAAAATAACATGCATGTAATGTGATTTGAACCTTCATCACTTGTGTAAATAGTAACTACAATTACCACCAAGCCATGACCAACTTATTTGTTAAGAGAGTTAGTTTGTTTTTTAAGCCCATAAATATAAGATTAATAGGTTTGGACGGGTTGGATTGGGTTAAAGTGGGTTTGAGTTGAACCCAACCCATTTAATTTTATATAACTAGGTCATTAATGGGTTGGCGGGTTAGATGGATTGGGTTGAAGCTCAACCCAACCCGCCAAATTGCCACCACTATTTGCGAAAAACAATTTGAATAGTATAAAAACTTATGTATTCAAAATTGACTTGGAAACAAAACTGGTTTTTGTGTATGATAAATAAGAAGAATTTAGAATTTTATAAATAATAGAAATAGAATACAAAATTTAAAATTGTCTTAGCAATGAAACCACTTTCATGTTTGTTAAATGATGGAAATGGAATATAAAAATTATGAAAAAAGAAAATTAATGTGTATTCCATCACCCTACTAAACAAATCAAATGATTCAATAGTTTGATTAGCTAGGCCACCATGTTGTTGATCAAGTCAATGATTTTTTACAAATTAACAATATGGTGGAAAATGAACCTAAAATTCTGATGAAATAACTATTCAATTAATCTGATCAATTAGCACAATAAATTAAAAGTATAAATATAAACTATAGAATAAACGATTTAATACAAATCTTTAAATTGAAAAATAATAAACCACCAATATATATAATTAATATATATATATATATTTAATTATTGTTATCATTTGAAATTAACATATAGAAAACACATGCACATTTACTAATATAATTATTAGAGAACCTGGAATAATTAAGTTAGCATGTCTATTAATGAATTTGATGAGGAATGAGACTAGAAGTATGAAGTGTGACGATTAGTTGACGTGGGCGAAGTGAGTGTTGGCCTGTTGGGAAGGGTTAGTTTGAAGAAATGAATTAATGTTTACCTATAAAAAGATTCTCTAACTTTGTTATTAATAGATCTCATACACATATCTAGGGTTTCAGATCACCTGTCCTACTGAGTAATGACACGTTTCATTACGTGTGGACCAAAGTGGGACCTAGTTCAGTTAAGGTGGTAGTAATTAATTGTTTTAGCTACGTGGGTCCATCAGGTTGCTTCTGACTGCCAAGTAGCGTTTAATTTTCTTTCGCTACTTGAATGTCTCAACTCGGTGATTTCTGATAATGCCTAATGGAATCAGGTTGAAAATCAGTGCCATGTGTTAGAACCCTGATAGGTGTATAATTCTGATCGTATTAATTTTTATTATCATATCAAAAAGATATTATATTTGAAATTTTTTTGTCTATGATGCCGGAAAGAGCGTCGGATCATCTCCACGTTAGCCCCACTTAATCCTATACATATTCCAACTCCACGTGTCATCCGTGTCGTGTCAGTGAGACCCACCTCAAACTTATCTTTGTAGCCTTGTAATGGTTCCGATGAGAAGTTACGCAAAGCATCCAATGTTAGTCTACCACACAAGACACAACCATCCAATGGAAGAGTCAAAGACGTATATCTAAATCTAATCACCCCTTCAACGACCCAAAGCGTTTGTTATCATCTCATCAAGTCAACCTTTATATATGAGAAATATTTCATTCAACCATCCCCGTCCTGTTTTTTTTATGCACGGTATCCCCGTGCACTTTTGTTCGATATTAAAACAAAACAAGCCCACAGTGAATACTAATTGACGGCTGAATATAATCAAGGACAATTTCAATTAGAAATTTCTCTGATAACTCTTTTCCACATTTAAGTGCAACGCAAATATATTCACTTAAAGTACATCTCAGTGTAACATTGATCACAGTCTAAAATCTAAATCAAACCCTCCAGATTCCAGAAAGAAAAAGGAACGAGCTTAACCAAATTATACAAAATTTGGATTAAAAAGAAAAAAGCGAAAAAGCAAAACCGGTCACCGTGAATGTATATACAATCTCCGTTACAGACATTTTGTTATTTACATTTTTTTTTCAAAGCTCTCTCCCTTTTTCAGTTTTTCTTCCCCTTCATTTTTATCCTTTTTCGTCTATTTATGCGAGACTCCACTGGTCTGACAATCTGACGTCCTTGCCGCGCTGTTGCCGGATCTCGGTTGCCGTAGTAGACCAATAAGTGCCTCAGCCTGTACACGACAAAAAGCCGCCAAGAAATACAAGACAAAGGTTTTTTAGCAAATATTTATTCATATTTTTTCACTCAACCTCCCTCCGAGGGGGAAGACAAAAAAGACGACGGAAAACCAGAAATCAGTAACGGTAAACCAGAAACGGATGAAATAATTGTTTCACCAAGACACCAACCTTCTGCTTGGCGCGAGTCGTGCCGGATTGAGACAAAGCTACTAACGGCGGAATTGCCCCTTCGCGACTTACCATGGTTCGGTAAACCAAGTTATCCTCGCAGATCTGCAAAAGAACAGCCGTCGCGACTTCTTTCTGTCTCTGTGTCCCTACCTCCACGATCTCCACCAGTACGGGGATACCGCCTTCATCGACCAAAGCAGTTTTCGCATCCGGTACAGAAACCAGGATGCTCAACACAAAAGCCGCTTTATCTACCATACCGGACTCGAGACCCGCCATTAATTCAACAAGCGGTTTCATTATCCCTGCTTGAATAGCTCTAACTTTGTTCTCCTTCACCGAACACAGCGAATAAAGAGCCGTTAATGCGTCCTTTTTCCCGCGAGAACCGCCGTTCTCCAATAGGTATACTAGAAGTGGGACGGCGCCGGACCGTCCAATTATAATCTTGTTATCCTCGATCTGCGAGAGGCGGAGCAGGGCACAGGCGGCGTTCTCCTTTGCGGTTGCTGTTCCGGTCTTGAGAGCTCTCACCAGAGGCTTAATTGCTCCCGAGGAGGTGATTAGGTCCTTGTTTTCGTCGCATAAGGAGAGGTTCAGAATCGCGGTGACACCGTTCTCTTGAAGCTGAGCATCGGAAGAGGAGATAAGAGATATAAGAGGCCTTACAGCCCCAGCACGAGCAATCTTGAGGCGGTTTTCCTGTTTGTTCTTGGCGAGGAGTCTAAGCTCCATGGCCGCCTGCCTCTGCAGGTCTAGCGAGCCCGATTCGAGATCGGAGACATGCTGACGAATCAGATCATCGGAATTGTCAGAAGCGCAAGCCACCAGGAGGCGGCGGCTATGCGCGGAGGTGGTCGGGAATTCACCTGATCGATCGCTGTTGCAGTCACTGAAAGCTGAAGATGAATCATCACCGATGCTCAGATCACCAAAGCTCCGTCCTAGGTAAGTAAAATTCGAGGGAATTCCGGCTTCCATCACCAGAGCTCTTTTACTTCATCAAATGTTCGGCCGGCTACAGAGAATTCGAGAATCGGGTATCCTTCAGCGTAAAATGAAATTGAAGATTCTTTAGAGCGATCTATCCAAGCAAAGACGCTTCTGTCGCCCAGCAGTTGGAAAGGGAGATAATTGAGTGCGAGAGAGCAAAGAGCGAAGGGGAAAAAGGAAAATAAAATATAGTCGGAATAGGCCTCGAGGATTGAGTTAGACACGTGCACAGGGCTGACCACAGAGAATCTCAGTTGTATGTGCACGTGCGAAGCCCCTCTCGACTCTCAAGCCTAAACGCGTGTGAACTGTGGAGAAGGTTTGCCACTTTGCTTTTCGAGAAAGAAAGAGAACAGACTCGGCCCCGTCTCTCGTGAATTGGGACTCCCTGGGAAATAATATTATTTTATAATAAGAAGAGTGGGCCCCTATTGGCCTATAACAACGTTTTATGTCTAATCATAGGCTTTGCATCTAAGGTGTACGAGTATTCGAGACTCCAACGTAGCACTGTAACGTTCCCGTATAAACCCCCAAACCCTACATATATATTACTGTTACCTGTTAGTATACAATAAAAATAGTCATCAGAAATATTATTTAATATTATTGTTAGGTTTTATTTATTTTTTAATAATCTTATTAGGTAAAGTAAATTGGAGATATCATGTGCTAATGTGCTCAACAGGGAGTGTGGTAATTGGTATGGTGTGGTATGGTAAGTAAGATACACTAAGAAACGTTTACATTGCACTTCCATAATCAATACAGTTCTCTATTGTTAATTAATTAATTGAAAAGGCATTCTTTCTGAGGCTTAAGAATACCAAAAAGGAAGATTAAAAAAGGAGGGCATCAAAAAGAAATATTGGGAGCATATGCGCGAACGATCTTAAAGTTGCCAGGTGGCAAATTTGGGAAGAAGAAAGTGACTCACTGACTTGGGAAAATCTCATCAATTATTACTCCGGTTACTGGTGTAAGGTAACGGGGAGGGAACCATTGAGGTTGGACTTGCGGTGCTGAACCCCCAGATCCACGTGAGACAACAATAAACTAAAGACTTGTGGCAGTCCATTTAATTCTGACCTAGTTGTTCTAATCGTAATATTCGCAAATAGACAAGCAAACACACAAAGCGGGCTGGTTCAATGGCCCGGTTCTGGATGGGTCTGAATGGGGTTGGATGAGATGTGGGTCCATAGCAACAACAACTTGATCAGACGCGGGTCCATAAAGACCGAGGAGGAAATATAAAAGATAAGGTGAGTCGCTTTGTAGTATGCACCATATAGATCATGTATGGCTTGACCAAATCAGTTTATCTGAATACTAAATTTTGAAAACACTTGTATGGGGCCCATTGGGGCTTCTATTCTATTATCTCGTTCTAGTGAGTAGTGACGGACCCCGTTGGGGCTCCGTTGTTTACCAAAAAAAAGACCAGTGCAAAAACTCAAAACCGATGTGGGAATTTGGATTAACTACTCAGAGAGCAGCAAAACGAGTACAGTTATGAGTTGGGTCTGGAATCCCACCTGGCACAACCACCATGTACACACTGAGGTAACGAGTATAAAATAAAATTAATTTGCTGTTATGTGTTAAATGAACATCAAATAATTTTGAGAAATGTTTTAGAAAATCTTAAAAAGAGAATACAGTTAATTCCAAGTGCAATATAGTAAAGCCTTATTTAGGTTAATCTCCTTTTGCATTGTATGGACCTCTTTCTGTCTTAACTTGCCATGGAAATAACCCGATAAAATAAGCAATTCCCCCAATTATTTGGGCTCTAATTCAAGGAAAAAAACTCGGACAAAATTAAACAGCTAATAGCATTTATGTACTTTGAGATAGGATTTGCTCAATAGGCTATGGAGCCAGTACTCACACTCCACACCATGGTTTTCAAAACTGAATCGGACCGGACAGTTGGACCAGAAAAATTGGGAACCGGTCATCTGATTAGTTCTGTTTTTCTCCAAAATCATTGATTTTGGTCAGTAAACCGCTGAACCGATTGGTTAATTGTTTAAACCGTTCGAACGGTTTTGACCATTTCTCAATTTTTTTTATCAGAATGGACCAACCGTTCAGGTCGAACAGTTGGAACTTTTGAACCAATAACTGGATCCCTGACCGGTTCAGTTTTAAAATCCATGCTCCGCACCGATCATAAATTACAGGGGCCCACAATCATTCAACCTCTTAGTCTTAATCTCATGTATTTGTCACTGACATGGCCATTATCATTGATTCCACAGTGTGCTATACAGCTAAACTGTTCAATATATTGTGTACACACAGAGGGAGAGTGAGACGAAAGAAACTACTTTAGCCACAAAGCTGCAGGTAGCCAGCAAACAAGATATAAGATATGAGCCATAAACCTGTAATTTTGAACTCTTATTTGTTTATTTTCTTCTCTTGAACTAAAATCAATCTTGGGTAAAATATAAAAACTTCCTCTGAAGTTTCTGACAATCATGTAAACCTCCCTTGAGGTTTCACTTTCATAAAGACTTCACCTGCAGTTACCTCCCTTTTATCTTTGTTCCGTTAATGAAGAGTTCAAAGTTATGCAATTACCCTACAACTTATTAGGGAATCTTTCAATATAATTAAAAATGCCA
This sequence comes from Nelumbo lutea, assembly GCF_056320005.1. NCBI lineage: Eukaryota > Viridiplantae > Streptophyta > Magnoliopsida > Proteales > Nelumbonaceae > Nelumbo > Nelumbo lutea. The sequence goes on from NC_142684.1 coordinate 126,035,954, forward strand.
GATTTTCCCTTATAAAGTTCACTAGATCTAATGATTATGAGTAAAATTACTTTATTCTTTTCAATCTAACTCAAATATCATTTTTAGTTAAAAGTGAAAATTTCTTTGGAGATTATTTTAGTAAATGTTCATCTAAATTGATAGATATAAGGGTAAAATGGGTACTTTGAAAAATTAATGCGTTAGACTAATGTTTTCTATCCATGACAATAAGAAAAGGGAGGTAAATGCAAGTTTTTTTCAACACTATAGGGGAGGTTTTGATGAAAGTAAAACCACAAGAGAGGATTTTATTTACTAGTATATATAAAAATATAAGATTTAAAGAGAGGAAATTCAATGAGGTGAAATGTAATAGTTCAAACAGAGAAATATGGACAGGCCTATTGCAGAATTCTGATTTCCACTGCAGATCTACAACATTTCAAAAGGTCAATTACCCCACCCTATGCACCAATGCCCACCCATGAATTAGCATCAATTCTGAGCTGGCGCCTACCCCAACCGTACTTTGTGCCTGTAAATTCTAACCCTGGGCTGAACCATCATTCTCCCTTGTTCAAATTATATTCTAAACTTCATAATTAAATAAGCACTAAATTCAAAAAACCGGTATTTTAGTCAAAAGAAAGTTCCACAATCTTATTCATAATTTTAATAATAGTATAAATATAAAATTATAGATTTGTTAAATTTCTTCTATATTTTTTTTTTGTTTCTGCGTGTGCAAAAATAATTTTGTTATGTACACTTATTTTTTGTTTAATATGATAAATATATGATTTTATACATGTGCCCAATGTTTTTTTGTAAAATTTATGTATTTATTTTTAATTTTATGTTTTTATATTTTATTAATTTTTATTATTTAATTATGACATTAAAGGTTGATGCATTTGACCCATAAGTTGAACTATTAATCTCTACCAAACCAGAAAATACTTCCATTTTGATTTTTAGATTATGTATTTCATTTTCATCATCATTAAAAATAATTCTTGTTTATTACACTTTTTTTTCAATTTGATTAATAAAAATATCATAAATGTGTCTAATTTTTTATACATTTTTATAATTTTTATATTTATTTCTATTTAAAAATTTACTATGACTTCATGGCTTGACCAATTTGATACTAGTGGTTGAATTGCTTAATCATCACTTGGATAAAAATGGTTTTGTTTTTTAGTAAGTTTTAAAATATATGGGTTTATATTGTTAAAATTATTGGGCATAGATCTAATTAGTAGCATTTATTAATGAAAAATAACTTAAAAATAGGATTTAATAAGAGAGAATGGGAGTTAATACCTTAAATATAAGTCTTAATGAGAAGGAATTAAATGAGATGAAAAGCATTAATTGAAATTACATTTTCAACCCTCATAATTAGGAGTCTAAATCTCCTGCCCACGAGAACTCTGTTCACATTTATCACAGCCACACATGGAGAGCATCTTATCCTCTGCATAGTATTATGCAGGGGGAGATATTCCCAATTCACGGGGGGTAGTATATTGTGGGTAGGTGTGGGTAGAGTTCCCATGGGCAGGAGATCCAGAGTCCATAACTAGAGATGGACTAAATACACTATGGGAATTTTAGTCAATAAAAGTTCCACACCCTTATGAAAATTTTTTATCACTTTACTCTCACCTTATTCTCTATCATATAAATTAGGGGCTACAGCATCTTAGCTCCTAGCTGTTTTATTCCTTCAAAACAAAAATACCTTTCGCTCCTTTTTTTTCATGTAGACTAGGGGTGATCATTTCAGACCGACCCGGACCTACACAAGCCTAGCTCGGAAATTCCAGGCTTGGGTTTAATATTTCAACCTGGCCCAACCCGCATATATTTAAACTTACACATTTTGTGTATAATGTATACATATGTATACATGTTATTTTACATTATATTATATATTTTATATATAAACATTATAACATGACATGTATAATTTATATTTTATATTATATAATGTATAAAATAAGTTTAGATGCATGTTAGGTCATTTAATATATAGATATATAATGTTTTATATATGAGTGATATTGGCCTGGAATCAAGCTCGACTCGGTCCGGGCCCGTATAGACATGGGCTAGGGCTTAAGTTTCAGACCCAGAACCCTGGGCTGGGCCGGGCCTAAGCCTAAGCTATAGCCCTTATCATAAGTGCAAAACCTAACCCAACCTGGCCCATGATCACCCCTAATGTAGACTACATTCTACTTCCCATTTTACTCACAAACAAACAAAACACGACCAGAATTAAAACAAATATAAACCAGAATTTGCCTTGAGTTTGTTTGCATTCTCATGAATTTACATCAATGTAAGCTGAACCTAGGCACAGTTTGGAAAGAGTATAAATACAGATATGTATAGTATAAAATCTTGTATTTTGTATTATTTTACATTTTTAAACCTTGCATTTGCATTGTATGTATTTATATTTGTAATTGAAGTTAATGTGTATGGGCCTCTTAGTCGCATTAGTGAAAAAAGGCTGAACAATTGAGGAATCATTTTTTGGGGCAAATAGCAAATTCATTCCTCTTCCCATTCCATATTAAGAGGACAAATTTGAGTAAAAAAAAACCTTGGCTGCAATGTAAGAATAATAAACCCCAATTCCTTAATAAAAAAACAATTTTTACGTAAGTTTAACGTTAGAATTACTTATGGACCACGGGCTGATTAGGGCAGGAAAGTTGCACAATTGACCAATTCAAAGGATCTACATGATGGGTAGTAAAGATCTGCATCATCAGCTCTCCATGTGGAGGAAAAGGTATTGATATTGTAGGAAAGTTCCCCACTTGGGAACCTACACCATGTTCTCTTTCGATCAAAAGGATGAAACTCAGGACAGAGCACTAGCGCGTTTATTCGTGATTGGTTATGTAGCAAGTTATATACAGTTAAGCTATAGCAAGTTGAGCATTTTTTGTGGATTTTCTAATTTTAAGAGGGTGGGGTTTGATATTTGTTAAAAGTGAAGGGAAGAGAGATCCATCATATGGATAATCGAACCCTACAGGTAGGTTGGATGAAATTTCAAAAATTTCTCTCTCTCCCATTTGGACATTCCCTGTTTTAGAAAACTGCATTTTCAATGATCAATCTTGAATCATAGACCAGACCAAATCTGAAACCAAAAGGTAGAAGAGGGAAATACCTGATACAGAGTAATAGTAACTCCCAATGAAGGTGTTCACGCCCAAGGAGATCACCAAAGACTGTTCCCACTAAAGATGACACAGCGTAGGGTGGAGCAGAATCAATAGAGTGGTTCTTCAGCAAGAACATGATTCTTCACCAAGAATCTGATGGAGGGCAAGTGAGCACGACTTCAAATCAGTTTTTCTCAAAAAACTGATATCAAGAACCTTTCTTGATTGCTCCTACAGGTGGAGACCGAACTAGCTATGGCGGCAACAATAGGAGAAGGCAAGAGCAGAAGATGGCGTCTGTCCAATTGCAGTTGTCTTCTCTTGTATCAGTAATCTGATTTTTGTGAACTGTGATTCACCCTTCTCCTTTATTTATAGCCTTAAAGAGAGCTTCTCCTAATCCCATTAGGAGTTTCCTAATCCAAATATTGTATTTGGATTTGGACTCTCTTTAAGAGATAAGGATAATCCCTTATCCTATCTGCAGATAAAGATCAGTCCTCCTAATCTTATTAGAAGTTTCCTAATCCAAATCTTTATTTTGATCAGGACTCTCTGAGTGGATAGGGACATTCCCTTATCCTATCTACTGATCTAAATCCTAGAACCACCCCTCTTTTATTAATCATATTAAACCAATTCGAATTGGGCTGTAGGCCCATTAAGTCCTTGTGCTCTCTTATCCTCCAAATTGTTGCCCAATTGGGTATCATTGTATGGCGTGGGACCCAAACATTAATCTACACAACGGCCACATGGGTTCAGTCCAGCCTTTATTACAAGGCCTGGCCGAATTCACTGTAGGAAACAGTGAACCCCTGAGTCCATCACCATGGGCTCTTAATAGGCCCAACATTTACACTAAATGGTCCCTCGATCAAGCCACCTTATAAAAACCCAAGGATTGTGGGCAGATGCAAGATTAGCCCATTAGGCATTACCTTCAATGGTCTTACACTTAACCTCTCAGCCCATAATGATCAAACACTGGTCAACAAGAAAGGACATCTCCCTCGGCTACAAGGAACAATGCTGCACTCTCTACTCATATGAATCCCGAGAATTAAAACCTTTTGCAAACATTTTGAAACCACAATATATATATAAATATATTTTGCAAAAAAAATTCAACGGTTGAAATCAATTGCTGGCAATTTTGGTTTCCATCAGAGAGAGTGCATCCCCGATTATTCACTTTGTCCGACAAAGGGGCTGATCTTGTAACTATGATCACCCACTTAGATGAATTCTCGGACTGTCCCAACATACCCAGGTTTTGATCCCCTCTAAGGATCTCACTGTCTGGCATATCAAAGACAGTCCAATCTGACACATAGTGCAGTGTCATAATCGAGTCTAGGGGTCAGGTGTAACATTCTAGTTTTGCCCATCAATCTCCAAGGTCCAGGGCATTACTGGAATTCTGGTCTAGTTCAGGGTTTCAAGAAAACCCACACTGCATATACCTCAGGTCTCACCCTGACAGCTGAGACAAACCACCCCAATTAACTTGGTGGCACATTAATGTCAGTCTTGGCAGGATAAATCTTCCAAGATCCATCCAATGGCTGTGAAGATTCTAAACTAATACGAGTCTCATATGTGTCCAGTTTAAGGATATTACACAGAAACACACAACAATAATATGAATCAAATATATACTTTATTCATTTACAATAAATGTTATAATGTACATCATTCTGATTGGAGTTAAGGGCATACACTGTTTAACAAAAAGTTACATGCAAAATGGTTGTATTTGATTCTATCGAATAACTTATAAAAGAAGAATGAACTAAATTGCTTATCGAATCATCTCTTTGGCTTTTAGTGAATATGTTATTTTAAGAGGTCGTCACTCCTTAATTGTCAAAGCTGCAGTACACTAGAAGTCTAGAATAATTTATTATTTTATTCACAAGAAACACAAAGCAATAAATATCTAGTTACACCACTTCAGTCACTATGAAATGACCTGTACTGATGTGGAAGGGGAATTCAATTTCATTTACATTCTCATCATCTAATTTCTACACACAGGCGGAAGATTTTGGTGTATTTGGCATCGATGCCGTTTGCTGTACAAAACAGTGACAAATTAGTGTTATGTTGAAAAAACTGGTATTCCAGAAAATGGTAATATATTTAGAACTATTTTTTCATAAAAAATAATGCTCTAAATCATGTCTTGGAAATCGAAAAGTTGTCGTCTAGAGAAATGTCAATTTCAATGTTTTCTCAATTTGAAACTTGTTGTTATCAATAAGAATATGATATGGTAGTAACGAGAATTTCCTATACTGGGTTAAAACAAATATGAAACACTAGTATCAAACAGAAGGTATTACTATTGCCCCTGCCCCAAAAAACGCCCTACTTAAGAATAATGTTTCCAAAAAAAATACACCATTTTCTCATCGTGCGGAAGATTTTGATTCAAAGAGTTATACTTTTCATATCAAAATAATTAAGGAGGCAATCTTCTACCTAGACTGTTAACGGATCAGGTTTTGAGTTCAACGGGTCAGCGTTTCAATCCAAGTCAACAGATCGATTCATGTTGTCATCATTAAAAAAAATTCAAAAAGGAAAAAGAAAAACTGGAAATGATCAAGTCAATGGTTTTTTTTTAATATAAAAAAGTTAGATGTTGACCCGAATTGGGATTGTAATCCGGCCACCGGCCTGCTCAACTTGGAAGTCTAGAACAACAACGGGTTGAAAGAATATCGCATTCTTGTGAGGTGAAGCACAAGATTCTGTTAAGACTTAAAACCATATAGCTGAATGCACCATCCAAAGGAGCTCTTATTATTCAATTACCTAAAAAAGGGCATCTTATTGTGTCATGACATATTTATTATGTTGTATAGGGGATGGAAGTATATCAAAAAATAAATAAATAAACAGATAAATAAATAAATAAACCCACAAAAGACCTCAGTAATAAATAGCATTAGCTTCCAAAGAGACTCATTCAATTGCCATATGGTTGAAGGCAAAAAAATCGCAACAGTATTCATTCCTTTCATCCGAAGGAGGGTGATTGTGACAATATGGGAAACAGACATGGGAGCGATTGAGGTTGATAGTTTAGGACACAATGTCTTTAGTTTTCAATAAAGCCTATCTAAAATCAATATGGTTATAACTGCATCCACAAAGATCTAGTATGCTGCTACCCTAAACTTAATTTATAATCTTAAAATTAAAAGAGAAGAAAAAAAAAAACCGTTGCTATCTACACAAGTTTGCTCAGATTGGCTGCGCTTTGTGAACTTGTTTAACAATTCCTTTCTCTTGGCTGCTTGGCTGCAGGAGGCCTCTTTGACGTCTAGGATGGAGTTATTGAAGCAGAACTGAAAGCTATTCAGGCTGCTTTTTTGTTTAAGGAGAAATCTTGGGATTCAGGATCACCATTGAATCCAATTTTTTAGTGCATGTCAATGTCGTAAATGGATATAGTTCTCTTGTTCCTTGCCTCTGTTTCTCTCTTTTGGACAATTTAAAACTTCTCTATGGTGTATGAACTGCGCTGTGAAAGATGAAACATGAACAAGTGATAAAACAATACGCCCCAATTATAGACAGAACTATATTGTTATGAGAGTAATCAATTAAATTAACCTGCCTTTTAAAATCTTTTAGGGGTTATTAGGTTTAAATTCTTTTTTTTTTTTTTCAAAATTCACCCCACTTAACAAAAATTGTGGGATCAATTCAAAATATATAAAGATTTGATATGCCAAAAGTAAAGTTACTAACCAATAGACTAAAAGGTTAAAACAAAATTAGCTCTGGTGTAAAAGTTGTTATTGGAAAAGAATTTATCAATTTTTCTGATATATTATCTAATAGTAAAGTAAAGAAAGAAAACCCTAAACTTTTTGAGTTTTTGTGGCACTTGCTGACAAAAATTACTGGTTTTGCCATTGGTCACAATTGCTATTTTAACTTGTTTACAACGTGTAAAGAATAAACCAATGAAAGTGCACTGTATTTAATATGATTAGTTGAAACTTTAATCCAACATGTATAAAATATTTGTAAATACATCATAGTCGGACTGTTAATTTTATAAAAATTCCTTATTTATCTCGAGCGACTAAGCCTGTTGATGTGGTAGCTCAGCAAATGAAGTTGTATAGTTCAGAGGAAACTTGGTCTAATCCTCCAATATGAGTCTTACCTTTTTCTTTCTCAAACTGTATCATGTGCGAATATAATGGCCCTTTATTTACAAAAAAAAGAGGATGGCCTAAATTCGCTGGAGTCCAAAACAGAAATATTTTAAAAATCGATCTGGAGCCAGAACTGTTTTGGCCATCAGTTTTTTGGTCAGCAGTTTGACTCTTCAGTTTAAATGGATAGTTCGTTCTAATTTAAAAAATAATAATAATAAATAAAATAAATAAAACAGCCAAAATTTTATTGTCTGGATTGAATGGGTTGACAGTTCGACCACCCAAATCAATAGGGCATTAATCAAGTCAACATTTTTTAGTCAAAAAATGGGTTAAGGGTGAAATTAGGGCTACAAGTCGGGCCAGGTTAGGTCAGGTTGAGGCCAACCCTAGCCCAACCTTAAATTCTAAATCCCTAACCCTAACCCAATCCGACCTTCAACCCGACCAACCCAACCCTAACCCAACCCAAAGTCAATTTCGGGTTGGGTCCAACCCAACCTTCTTTCCATCCCTTAAAACCTCATAGAATTTCTCTATTTTAAATCTCAACTCAACTTTCAGTACATATATTAATCCTATGTTTCAATGGTACTTGTTTGTTGACGTTTTTTTGTTTTTTTTTTTTTTTGTTCTTTTGGTACAAAATTCAGAAAAAACAAGTGTTATGATTTACGATAGATGTTTCTTGGGCGGCAAACAACATAGAGGAGATAAAGAATAAAATTTTCAAAGAACATAAATTAATATTATTAAGATTTTAGTCTTTCTTATTAGGATTAAGTGAAGTGATTATCTTAAAAGAAATACATGATACTATGTGGTGGAACTATATAAATATCATGCATCTAAATAAATCAATGTATGTTATATATTACATATAACATATATTTATATATGACATGTACTATAGAGTCAAGTTCGGGTTGAATCGGGTTGTCTAAGGGGTCAACCCTAACACAACCCGAAGTAAAATCAAGTTCATTAATTTCAACTCTAATCTAACCCGAACATCAACCCGGCCCAACCCAATTCATCATTTTCAGATTGGGTTCCAGCCAACCCAGCCCAAGTTGCAACCTTAGGTAAAACGGAACTAGTTGCATGAATTGCATGAATGATTTTCATGCCAAACAGTCCATTTGAAAACCAAGCAAAATCAGTAAAATATATATATATATATATAGTTGAACCAATTTTTCAGTCTTAACAAGATGCCATTCAAAAGAAACCCGATTAAAAAAGCCAATCAGTGTTTTTTGCTTCTGATGTAACTCTTCTAGCCTGGTCTCCACGTTTCCGGTACACAGACCACAGACCCCTTTTTTTCTTTAAAAAAATAATATATACTTTCCATAAGAAGGAAAAAACCTGCAATTATAGAACGAATGTAGACCAATAGATTATCTCTATTGGAAAATCACAGTTAGTATATGGCCCATCCTCAGCCTACCTTTGTTGATGAACTTTGTTTTGGTAGAAACTCTGCTGAAATGATTGAAAGCAATTGCTTTTTTTGTTTTTTGCTAAAAAGCAAATATTCACCCATCAGTCCCAGTCCCATCTTCATCTGGGAAAATTTTCGATCGGGAGATCATAATGTGTTTGAATTCATTCCCCCATAAAGGAATGGCTCAAGTTAAAAAGAAAAAAGAATTATTTACCAAAAACATAAATAAATAAAAAGAACTGCATAAAAAAATAGAAAAGAAAAAAAATGCTTGGTATTGCATAATACCACGTAGCACCATAAAAAATCATAATTCCTCTTCTCTTCATTGTTTGATGGACGGCCCACTTAGCCTCGCCCAGAACAACACCGTGATCACCCACCCACTAAAAACGAAAGCGAGCTGATTTTCATTTTCTTGTATAAGGGGCGACTATAATAGTATCGGTTCAAATAGCAATCATAAGCAGAAGATATGTGTTAGGTGAAGGGAATTGAACTGGGCTCCCTCTGCCTCTACGTAGCGCAACTGCAACACCATCATCTCTTGAATATCGGCCGTTCAATCCTCTTGTCAACAGTATCAAAACGGGAGGATTTGTCATTTCAGTCGTGGGGTTGGGAGTTGGACTGCTTCTGCTTATAATTGCAGAACCACCTTTTTAAATTCTATGCCAAATACAACGAGAGAGATTTGAGTCTGCCGCATTTTCGATAAAATGTTGGTGAGAACTGAGAAGCGCTGTCTAAAGACCATTTCTATCTATTTTCGCTCATGATGTCTCAATCATTGTTGTCGGATTCGGAGATGACCAGCGGTTGAACAGGTGAACATGTGACCAATTAGCTTTCCAGATTCTGGTTTTTTATGATTTACTGGCTGAACACATTTCTAAGCCGGGTCCCATCTCCCATGCAAGTCGCTCACCTCTGGGTTTTTATAGAATGGTTTTTTACATTGCATACTGCACTTTGAAAAAGGGTCGGGTAATCAAGAGAGAAACTTGATAGTTTTGCTCTCTTCGTAGCCAATTGCCATTACTTAATGTTGCAGGATGAAGAAGAGGGGAAGAAACTCCATGGACTTGCAGTAGTTAAGGCGGGTTTAAATTCAATTCGTTTTATCCTCTGTGCAATGATAGAAATGTGTTCTGAATTCAACATGGAAGATGCACTTGAGGTTTTTTGGAAAGGGAGAATGGTCTCAACTTAAAAGACGTCTGTCTCTTCTTGGAAATCCCTGGTTGAGGTGTATGTCTGTATGGTGGACGAGAAAAAGAAGCCAAGGCTTTGATGCTTTCTTGTTGGGTGTGGGTCCAGCACATATGGAGGGGCCCACCCCACCTTCGTTTACTCCCTAAACAAAAGGGAGCCGAATTGTGGGTTACCACATTATTCGGTCTTGGTTTTTTGGTGGCGTCAAATTAGTAACCACCAAACAGAGAAGGACGAAGGAGAAAAATAAATTATAGAACCAAAAAAAGAAAGTTTTTTCTTGGTTCTTTGAGTTTTGTGAAGAAGAGGAAAAAGCTGGCTCTTGTTCCATTTAAGATCAAGTTCAAAGGTGCCTTTCAAACCCGTTCTTGATGATATTAAGTGCCGGAGTTAAGAATTCCACTCTAATTCAAATTTGGTGATTCTTCTTCCTTTTATCTACTTTTCAGTTCAGATTTACAGCAACTTGGTGAGATCTAAACTTATGTTTGTATTGTATCCACCTTGCATTTTGTGATGTTAAAGATATTCTTGTGAGGCAAGGATTATTTCCTTGATGTTTGTAAGCCTCTAGTTGCAATTAGAGAAGATTATTGTACCCATTAATTTCTGAATTAGTGGACGATTTTTACAGACCATAGGTCATGTGGTTTTTCCCCGATTTTGGGGTTTTTCACGTAAAAATTCCGATGTACTATTGCGTGGTGATTGTTATATGTTTTTCTGTTACTTGGCTGAATTGTTTACTTATTATTGTTGTTGGCAAACCCATTTTGACACACAAATTTGGGGGAAAGTTTCTTGTTGTCCTGGGATTGGTTTTACATTCATTTCTACTATTATAGTATAACTTACCCAATAGTGGTATCAGAGCCAGATTGGCTAAAATTAATTGTTTGTGTTGATACAAATTGAGGAATCCTCAAGTGTTATGATAAAATTGACTTCATCGAATTATGTCATTTGGAAACCCAAAATGGAGGACATTCTTTATTGCAAAGATTTATACATACCCATAAGAGGTGATAAAGTAAAGCCAAGTGACAAGTCAAGTGATGAATGGAGAATCATGCATAGAAAAACTGTAGGCCAAATCCAATAGTGGATCGACCACAGTATTTTTCACCATGTTGCATAAGAAACTAGGGTTGATGTTTTATGGAAAAAAAATAGTTTATGTATGAAAGGAAAACATGTTTAAACAATGCTGACTTGATTGAAAAACTAGCACACTTGAGATATAAAGATGGGACTAATATGTCTCAATATGTGAGTGATTTTCAAGCTTTGATAAATCAATTGACTACTATGAAATTGAATATGGATGATGAAGTGCAAGCCTTATTGTTACTTAGTTCATTGCTTGACAGTTGGAAAACCTTGGTGGTTTCAGTTAGTAATTCAGTCCCTAATGGTATAGTAACAACTGACACAGTTAAAGATGCTTTGTTGAATAAAGAGTCCAGGAGGAAAGAACAATGGACTTACTCAGAATCTCAATCTCTTGTAACAGAAAAGAAAGAAAGACAAGGAAGAAGTAAGAGCAGAGGTCTCCGTAACAAATATGATAAATCCAGAGAAATGTCCAGGTCCAAGAAAAATATCATTTGTCATTACTGTAATAAACCGGGACATTACAAAAATGAATGCAGTCTGGAAAAGAGAACAAGCCAAAGGGAAATGTGAAGTTAAGAAAGAAGAAAAAGATACTATAGTTGTTGCATTCGAGGGTGATGTTATTGTTTGTAATGATAATTATGTCAACTTTGCATGCCCAAACAATGATTGGGTCATAGATTCGGGTGCTTCTTTTCATGTTACTCCCCATGGTGAATTTTTCACTAACACTGCAAGTGATCTAGGGCATGTTTGTATGGGGAATGCTGGTACATCTAAGATTGATGGCATGGGAGACATTTGTCTAGATAGCAATACTGGTTGCAAATTAATTTTGAAGAATGTTAGACATGTTTCTGATATCTGCCTAAATCTGATTTCCACTGGCAGATTAGATAATGAAGGTTATGCAAATACCTTCAGTGATGAAAAATGAAAGCTCAGTCGGGGCTCACTCATTGTGGTAAAGGGAAAGAAGCACAATACCCTTTATGTGATGCAAGCAAGGTTGAGCAAAGGAAATGTGAATACAGTTCATAATTCATCCATTGAGTTCTAGCATCGAAGGCTTGGACATTTGAGTGAAAAAGGGATTCAGATACTTTCTAGATAAAACCTTCTTCCTGATGTGCAAGGTATGCCTCTTGAAACATGTGTACATTGCTTAGCTAGCAAACAGAATAGAGTTTCATTTCATAAATTTCCTCCATCTAGAAAATCCCATGTTTTAGATTTAGTTCATACTGATGTTTGTTACATAAAAGATAGATCTCTTGGTGGTGCATTATATTTTGTGACATTTATTGATGACCACTCCAGAAAAGTGTGGACATTTTCCTTGAAATCTAAGGATCAAGAGTTTGATGTTTTCAAGTATTTTCATGCCAAGGTTGAGAGAGAAACAGAGAATAAGTTGAAGTGCATCTGAGCTGATAATAGTGGTGAATATAAGGGTCATTTTGAAAAATATTGTAGGATCCATGGTATCAGGCTTGAGAAAAGTGTTCCTAAGACTCTTCAACACAATGGAGTAGCAGAGAGAATAAACAGAACAATTACTAACAGAATCAGATGCATGCTCTCTCATGCTAAGTTACCCAAATCCTTTTGGGGTGAGGCTATGGGAACTACAGTTGACCTCATCAACCTTTCTCCTTCAGATCCTTTGAATGGAGATACTCCTGAAAGAATTTGGACAGGGAAAGCCGTATCATACAGTGATTTGAAAGCTGCAGGACATTTGTTCATATTCCTATAGATGAAAGATCCAAGCTTGATGACAAGGCTAAAGAGTGCATCTTTTTAGGCTATGGGCACGAAGAGTTTGGGTACAAGTTATGGGATCCAATGGACAAGAAAGTGATCAGAAGCAAAGATGTTGTATTTCTTGAGGATCAAACAATTGAATATAAAGAAAAAATTGAGAAGCCAAAATTCTCTATTGATGTTCCAATTAACTTGGATCCGATTTTCCCACCTACAGTTGATGGTGATCAGGGGGGAGCTGTACCAAATGAACAAGATGATACAATTAGTGATGAAACTCATATAAATGAAAATACAGAAGAAGTATAGAATGAACATGTATCTTCAATTCCTTCACCACAGGTTCAGCTTAGAAGAACAACTAGAGAGAGAAGACATTCCACTAGGTATCCTCCACATGAGTATGTGATGCTGACAAATGGGGGAGAGCAAAAGACTTATCAAGAGGCTATGTCACATGATAAGAAATATGAGTGGCTAAAAGCAATGCAAAAGGAATTAAAATCCTTGCATGAAAATCACACATATGATT